>NC_143486.1:40720639-41020639 GCF_027475165.1 Benincasa hispida | reverse complement strand
AACTAATGAATCTATGACGCGAGGAAGTTGGCATAGCAGGACATAGAATTAAATGCAAGGTGTTAGATCATCATTAGAAAGAAGTTACGATCATTCTTTTGTACCTCTATAAATAGCCCAATGATCTTCACCTCAAATTGTCTGTTTTTTGTCAAGAGATTGACCGATATTTACCCAATTTTTTCCTTCATTGTCTTTAACCTCTTGAGCTTCTCTTTGAGGAATTCTAAGTAAGAGCTTAGTTTTCTTCTTCAATTAGGAAGAAAGCATCACCATCGTCACCAATAGCACCAGCGAGTTAGTCAGTCATTAAAGCCAAAGGAAACAAGAGATTGTGACCAACAAATTGACATTTTTATCTCTACATATATATTTCGTTCTGACTTGAAATTTTATTTTAGATATTGAGATTGAAATACTCTCTTTATTTTAAATATAAATCATGATTTCCATCACTTCTTATCCATCTATACTCTCATATCTTTCCATCATGAGCAACTAGTTTCTTAATGGATTAGGAAGAATGAACTAGCATTCTCATAAATTTTGTGTAAGTTGAAGTTCATCTTGTTTGATGTGTGCTTAATCTATTGCTTAGATCCATCTGATCAATCGATTTAAATAGAAATATAACTAATTGCTCGAAAGAGTAAGTGGTTGTGGAACTCATTACAGAAGGAAAGAAGTCAGCCTTTTATCCATTCTTAACTTGGGCATGGATTCTAGAGATAGGAGTTATATGGCATAGTATTTTATAAGTTAAAAACATGAATAGATACTTATGCATTGTTAGACATATTTAAATAATAATATGTTTAATTAAAGTATGGGCTATGTATGTGGATTAATAATTTATCACATTGGGTTATTGTTGGAAGGTACCAATGTGTAGCAGAAGAAACCAAGATCCATAAGCACTCTAATTCATTAATTTTGGCAGAAAAGAAAACATGCTTCAATAGAAAAAATGGGTTTCATGACATACCTTTGAAGAACTTCCTCTAAGCTTCAATTCAGCTGCAAATCTCCACAAGATCTTGTTGTAGATCATCCTAAGATCTTTCCTACTATCCTCTTGGAGCTCAAGATTGAGTAGTGGGACTCAAAATAAGCTGAAATTAAGGGAATTTGGAGAAGCTCACAGCAGCAACCATGGAGAAGAACACCCTTCTTCTCTAAACTTTTTTTCAGAATTTTGTTCAGTTCCTCTACTCCAAAACATTCCAAAATCTTCTATATATTGCAGACATTCACGCTAAGAAGCTTGCTACATGAGATGCACCTCATGCTTGGAGTTAATGTAGAGTTAAAGTGGGTTGTTGGTGAGCTAGTTCATGGAATAAATGGAAAATCAGTTTTTCCAACTTTGTGTTTTTTTTTTCTTTTCTTTTTCAATCTTATCAAAATTGATTTCAAAAATCAATTTTATTTACTAACTCAAAATATTATTAATTTTACAAAATTAATTTCATAAATTAATTTTCTTTAATAAAATTAATAAATAATGATTTAAACAATTTAAATAATTCTAATTAATTTAATATCAAATTTAAATTAATTTTTAACACAATTCCATCTTCAAATATTTAAATCATATTTATATATTATTTCTCCAAATTCATTTAATTCTAATTTGAACACTTCAAATTAACTTATCACGTTATTCTAGAGCTTATCTATTTACGAGTTAGTAGGGGGATCTCGCGGACCTACAGATCATGGGCTCCAACAATCCAAGATTAATCGGCTAAACTCATTAGACCGATCTAACCCTCATTCGTTAACTAATGGGTAATTCCACTAAAGTCCAAAGCTGAACTCTCTCTACTGTATATATATTATGTCCACTCGATATAACCATGATTTATAAGTTAACCCTTCACAGGTTGCTCGTAATAACGGCTAAGTCGAATCTCTGTTTTACCCCCGAAATTACTTCTTGTTTCTTAAGTTCCACTGATCCCCTAATGAACAATTGATTTGTGATCCAATCAAAAAATTGAATCTCTCTTAGGCCAATGAGAGGGTGAGGTCTCTTGTTCAAGACCCAGAATCAACATTGAAGGGAACAACCTCTCTACTAACCCTAATCGGGCAAGAATGAATTCCCTCTTGCACCCGATGTTCCCAGCTATTCATCCAGTCTTATCCCCAAAATGGTAAGCTTATTGAGCAGAGGCATTTGGTCTAGTCTCACCGTTTGCAGATCAAAGGATAATCCCGAATAAATAGGAGTTCATAGTTAGCTCAGGATTAAGGTTAAGTTACCTAGGTCATCGCTTTGAAATAGTCAGTCTTAAACAGTAAACAACATTATAAAGTAAGAATGATAAGTTTCATGGTTCGATCTTGTATAAAACTCATTTGCAAAGGACACCCCCACTCCTCATTTCTCAACATGTATGAATTAGGATCACTTCGTATGTAACACTTTACAACACTTTGTAAAAACTACAGAGTAGGCCGCATCCAATAGTGTTACCAGAATAAGGTACACAACCTTATTCATATACTATAGATCATTTTGACTATTTACTCGAACCTGATCCACTTGTATGTCTCCACATAAAGTTCAAGTACTCATATAATAGTCAAGAGACTTAGGTTTATTGGATTTTTAAAAAACAATATGTTCAACAACTTTATCGAATTCTCAGAATAAGTTCTAATGTTTATAAACCATAAGTTTTAGGACATAAAACCCAACAGTTATTTTATTAGATTAGGCCCTCTTATGTGATCTAATTAATTAAGACCCTAGATTCCTAATTGAGTATGGACTTAATGGATAGAAGCCTATTCCTAGTTAATTAGGTTTAATGGGAACCCTGATTGAACTAGTATATAAAGAGACCTTAGGGCAATGGTCCCCAATATACCAAAACAATAAGCACTCAGTCTTTCTTGAATCCCATATAGAGAGAGATCCCCTAAAGGCATTCAGACTTTTGGTTAAGAAAAATCATAGTCATCCATCATCATCTTGAAGCTATCATTAGTTTCTCAATGGAATCCAGTATGTTATTCTTGACAATTTGGCATGAATGATCCTAGGGTTTATCTATTCAATATAGATTTAAAGTATTTATGCTAACAAGTAGTATCAGAGCATGAATTTCATGTAGATTGTCGGTTTAAATTCGTTTACCATTGGTATGATTCAATTTTGTTTTCGGTAAGGATGGTTAAAGAATTTAATGTTCAAAAAAAAAAAAAAAAAGGAAAAGGGAACTTTTATTTAGTTCCGTTTTGTTCTTCCTCCGATTGTCAATTCTTTCATCCATATGGTTCCGATTGATTGAAAACTGTTGATTATTTGATTAATTCTGAAATAAATTTAGAAATCTACTTTTCAATCCCAGTTCAATTTTGGTGCTTCAATTTTTTATTTCGAATTTTTTTATTGTGATGAATTCGGTGGATTCAAGTCTAAAATTGATTAATCAATTTTGTCAATAATTAATCAATCTAATTTTTCCAATATGATCTTTATTGAAAATTAGTGGGGGTTTTTCTTTTTAACCTTAAAAATAATTGATTAAATTTAAATCTAGTTTTTAAATTGGTACTTTTGTGGATTTAAAATCTAGATTATTAATCGATGATTTTGTGAATTTGAATCTAAAGTTTGATTGATGATTCAATTTTCAAATTAGATTGATCATAATATGAATTCCGGTTCAATCATGTTATGGATTCAAGATTAATTAATCATGTTGTGGATTCAAGATTGATCGATAATGTGGTAAATTTAAATTTAAATTTGATTGATATTTTGGTGAATTTAAATTTAAATTTGATTGATGATATTTGGCAATATTCACATATTTATCAGCTTCAATTGCGTATTATGTGTATGCATATTTTGAGTGAATATTGGTAGACTATTTGGTATTCTTCCTCTTTTATTTTTGTACAATAATATTTTTATATTATTGTGTCTTATATTTTAGATTGAATTGGTCAAAATAATATGTTACCAAAGTAGCCTATGTTTTCTTGATTAATTTATTTCTAAAATATAAGATGTGCATATTCATGAATTTATGCGGATAATTATCGGCCCAAAGGAAGATAATTAATTAGCCAAATTGTGGGTATGCATGTGGTAATAAGTATGTGGCAATTATAAGGATTGCTCCTGTGAAAAATAGTCGGTCCAAAGAAAGGCTATTTTTTTATAGAGTTAATTGTTAGTACTTTGATTACTACGTTGAGAGTACCATTTACAGTTAGTGGTTTTGCCCAAAGGCTGGACATCAATGTTGTGTTAGATATCTTATTAAAGGGACCCACCACATATGTAAAATTATTTTATTATATTTTATTTGTGAGCATATGTTTTGTTGTTTATTGTTTCAGTTGGTCTTACTCAAATATCTGGAAATCTGAGTTCAATCCCTAAGTTGAATGGATCAAAATTCAAGATTTGGAAGGAAAGCCTAGAGATACTTCTCAAGCGTATGGATTTGGACTTTGTATTAAGGACCGATAAACCTACTTCTACTGAGGTACAGCTAAATACGACTAATATAGAGAAGTGGGAACGGTCAATTCGCATGTGTCTGATGATCATTAGGCACTCCATTCCGGAGTCTTTTCGGGGCTCTATCACGGAAAGTGAAAATGGCAATAAGTTCCTTGCTCAAATTGAGAAATATTTTGCTAAAAATGAGGAAGGGGAAGCAAGTAGTCTTTTAACTTCTTTAACTTCTATGAGGTATAAGGGTAATGGAAACATAAGGGGTACATTATGGAAATGTCCAATCTCGCAGGTAAATTAAAGACACTTGATATCGAGATAAATGAAAATTTACTCGTGCATCTGGTACTTATCTCTCTTCCTGCACAATTCACTCAGTTTAAGATAAGCTATAATACTCAGAAGGATAAATGAAGTATTAATGAGCTTATCTCATAATGTGTGCAAGAAGAAGATAGGATTAAGAGAGAAAGGACAGAAAGTGCTCATTTGGCAATAGGCTCTCGTGATAAGAAGAAAAAGAAATTTTTGGATGTTGCAGAAGGGACATCTCAACAGAATAAAAATAAGAAACAAGCTACTAAAAATCCTTGTTTTTTTCTGTAAAAGGAAAGATCACTTCAAGAAAGATTGTCCTAAGTACGCCAAGTGGCGTGTAAAGAAGGGTAAACTTCTTACTTTGATTTGTTCTGAAGTTAATTTAGCTTCTATACCTACAGATACTTGGTAGATTTTAGTGCTACTACTCACATAAGTATATCAATGCAGAGTTGCCTGTGTAGCTAGCCCCCAAGTGATGCTGAAAGATTCATCTATGTGAGCGATGGAAAAGTAGTTCCAGTTGGAGCTATTGGAAATTTTAGATTACTTTTAAAAACTGGATGTTATTTAGATCTGCATGAGATTTTTGTTGTACCTTCATTTAGACGGAATTTAGTTTCTATTTCTAGTTTGGACAAATTTGGTTTTTCTTGTTCTTTTGGAAATAGTAAAGTTAGTCTTTTTCAAGATTCTAAGCTTATTGGTACCGGTTCTTTAATTGATAATCTATATATGCTTGATTCTTTTGCTTCATTTAATAAGATCTTGTTGTCTCATTCATGTGGTACAAAGCGTAAATTAAATGAGAATTCTGCTATGTTATGGCACAAGTGTTTAGGACACATCTCTAAACAGAGAATTCAGAGACTTGTGTCAGGTGGAATTCTTGATTCCATTGATTTAAGTAACTTCGTGTGGAATGTATTAAGAGAAAACAGACAAACATAAGAAAATTAGGTGCCAACAGATGCTCAGACGTCTTAGCACTAATACATACAAACATTTGTGGTCCATTCTCTATGGCCTCTTGGAATAGACAACAATATTTTATTACATTCATAGACGACTATTCAAGATATGGGTACCTATATTTAATTCATGAGAAGTCTCAATCCTTGGACGTTTTCAAGTCTTTCAAAGCTGAAGTCGAATTTCAACTTGGAAAGAAAATTAAGGCTGTTAAATCTGATCGTGGTGGTGAATATTACGGTAGATATGATGGATCAAATGAACAATGTCCAGGTCCCTTTGTCAAATAACTAAAGGAATGTGGAATCGTCCTGCAATACACTATGTCGAGCAAACCCAGCATGAATGGCGTAGTGGAAAGGCGAAATAAAACACTTAAGGATATGGTAAGAAGTATGATTAGTCATTCTTCTCTACCAAAATCCCTCTAGGGTGAGGCACTAAAGACTGCAGCATATATCCTTAATAGGGTACCTAGTAAAGCAGTTGCCAAAACCCCTTATGAGCTGTGGACAGAAAAGAAGCCTAGTATTAGGCATCTTCACATCTAGGGTTATCCAGTTAAGGCTAGGTCTTATAGGCTTAATGAAAAAAAAAATGGACTCGAGAACTATTAGTTGCTATTTTGTTGGGTATTCTGAGCACTCTCGGGGTTTCGAGTTTTATAATCCCACTTCTAGATCATTGTTTGAGATAGGAAATGCTAGATTCCTTGAAGATGTCGAGTTTGGAGGGGGGAAGATAACATAAGGAAAGTTGTCTTTGAAGAGGAATTGATTTCTTTTCCTCATGTGATTATAAATGATGTCCAGAATCCAATTCCTAACTTCATTATTGAACCAATTATAGAACAAAACAACATTTAAGTCCCTGTTGTTGAATCTGAAGTTCAAACTCAACAATCTCCAGAAGTGCCACTAAGAAGATCTACTAGAGAGAGAAGAAGTGCAATTCCAGATGATTATATTCTGTTTCTTCAAGAACATCAGGATAATGTGGGCGTAATGGAAGATGATCCAATCAACTTCCAACAAGCTTTACAAAGTTCTAACTCTCAAAAGTGGATAATTTCTATGGAAGAGGAAATAAAATCTATGAAAAACAATGATGTTTGGGAACTTGTCGAACTGTCGTCAGGAGTGAAACCCATAGGTTGTAAATGGATATTTAAAACCAAAAGGGATTCACATGGCAATATCGAAAGATATAAGGCTCATCTTGTTGCAAAGGGTTTTACTCAAAAGGAAGACATTGATTACAAAGAGACTTTCTCTCCGGTTTCATCGAAAGACTCTTTTAGGGTAATCATGGCACTGGTAGCTCACTTTGATTTAGAGCTACACCAGATGGATGTAAAAACTATGTTTATTAATGGGAATATTGATGAGACGATTTATATGGTGCAACAAGAAAACTTTGTGTCTGGTAATTCAAACTCTATGATGTGCAAATTAAAGAAATTCATCTACGGTCTCAAGCAAGCCTCTCGTCATTGGTATCACAAATTCCATGAAGTGATAACCACATTTTGTTTTGAGGTTAATATAGTGGAAGATTGTGTATATCACAAGTTCAGTGGGAGTAAATCAATCTTTCTGGTGTTATATGTCAATGACATACTCATAGCTAGTAATGATGTAGGTTTATTGCATGATACTAAGAGATTTCTCGAAAGAAATTTTGAGATGAAGGATCTTAGTGATGCTACTTTTGTATTAGGAATTGAAATATTGCGAGATCGTTCTCAAGGTATTTTGATATTGTCACAAAAGAACTACATTGAAAAGATCTTGAGTAGATTTGGCATGAAAGATTGTGCGTCGGGAGATACCCCAATTGCTAAAGATGATAAATTTTATTTAGGTTAATGTCCCAAGACTACACTCGAGACTAAGGAGATGCAAAAGGTTCCCTATACATCGGCCATTGGAAGTCTAATGTATGCTCAAGTATGTACGCATCCAGATATTGCATTCATAGTTAGAATGTTAGGCAGATATTTGAGTAACCCGGGGATGGATCATTGGAAAGCAGCCAAACAGATTATGAGGTATTTACAAAGAATAAAAGATTATATGCTTACTTATCGGAGATCAGAAGTTTTGGAGATCATTGGGTATTCTGATTCTGATTATGCTGGATGTCAAGACACTTTGCGATCCACTTCAGGCTATATCTTCATGTTGGCTTGAGGAGCTGTATCCTAAAAAAGTGTTAAACAAACACTTATGACTTCTTCTACCATGGCTGCGGAGTTTATAGCATGTGATGAGGCATCCAATCATAGAATATTGTTGTAAAATTTTGTCACTGGGCTACGGATAGTGGTTGGCATAGAAAGACTATTGCAATTATTTTGTGATAATAAGTCGATAGTGATGTATTCCAACAACAATAGAAGCAATACGAAGTCAAAGCATGTAGACGTGAAGTTTCTGGTTATTAAAGAAAGAGTTCAGAATGGTCAAATTTCAATGGAACACATAGGAACAAACTCTATGGTGGCAGATCCATTGACTAAAGGTTTACCACCCAAAATTTTTCATGAGCATGTTGCTCACATGGGTGTTAGTCACTTTTCTAATTCCATGGTTTAGTTAGAGTTTATTATTGAGGATATTCTTTGACCTTATTTTATTTATTTTCTATATAGAATAAAGTTGATGGTTTATGATTTATTATCTGAACTCGTTTATCATGCATGCAGTTTAGCATAAAGTTTTTTTGGAATGATCTCATTAAGGAATTTGGACCAATTGAAAACAGGCATGATCTAGATAACTTTGTATATAGTTTCCATGCTATCCATCCATACTTGATCTATGTCATTGAATGTATTGGAATTGGTGATCAAGGAAGATTTAGTTATAAGGGGAGTGATGAAAGTCGCCTTGATTCCGTACTAATACAGTAGATGGACCAGATTGAACTAAAGGGGAATTATATTATTGAAATAACTTGTTTATGCACGCTTAAGGTGTATGTGATTTAATTATATCAGGTACACAGACATAGCCCAAGTGGGAGATTGTTAGACATATTTAAATAATAATATATTTAATTAAAGTATGGGCTATGTATGTGGATTAATAATTTATCACATTGGATTATTTTATTAGATTGGGCCCTATTATGTGATCTAATTAATTAAGGCCTAGATTCCTAATTGAGTATGAACTTAATGGGTAGAAGCTTATTCCTAGTTAATTAGGGTTTAATGGGAACCCTAATTGAACTAGTATATAAAGAGACCTTAGGGCTATGGTCCCCAATATACCAAACAATAAGCACTCAGTCTTTCTTGAATCCCATATAGAGAGAGATCCCCTAAAGGCATTCAGACTTTTGGTTAAGAAAAACCATAGTCATCCATCATCATCTTGAAGCTATCATTAGTTTCTCAATGGAATCCAGTATGTTATTCTTAACAATTTGGCATGAATGATCCTAGAGTTTATCTATTCAATATAGATTTAAAGTATTTATGCTAACAAGTATTACTTAGGTGAATGTTAGTGAACCTTCTCAACCTTACTTTATTAATTGATTTTCCAACCTTTCAACACATGCTGCTTTTTTGTGTTGTATCTTTGTCATCCACGCATTCCATTTTCCTTTTATTCCACTCTTCACAGTCACACTATACACTCAATGCATCACACTACCATTACCACCCTCTGCATTCATTTTCATCCATTCTCCCCCTTAGCTTATTATTAATTTATCAATTTAGTTATACAAACACTTATCAACACATTCATTTCATTAACTTGTGCCTGTGTTCATTTAATCCATAAAGTTCAACATCTACTTTTAGTTACAAGTCACTATGTTCGACCTTGGTTCTCGCCAAGATATCTTCATTAAGTATATACTTGGGTTTAATTTAGGAAAACTTGTAAGAAATAGAGCACATTATTCTTTATCAACATTCAGCACAATGTGTTTTTGGCATCGTTGCCGAGAAACCATCTTTGTGGCAAATTATTTCCTACAAATTTATAATGCAAACATACAAAAACTTAGCATAAGCATGCAAGCGCGCATGGTCAAGTTATAGTAATTAAAATGGCATAAGTGGCTGAGTATCATCCATAGGGATCAAATTAATAGTTTATTGCTTATCTATTTAGAATTGTGTTAATTTTAGCTAAGGAATTGAAATCAAGTTGAGTTTATAAAAGTAAAAAATGAAAGCAATGAAAATTTTTTAAAAACCAAGAGTTAAAGTGTTATAGGGTGTTGAATCCATTAATTACTTCATTAGGTCTACTTTAGTCAATTCATGAAATCATATATAAACAATATGCTTAAGTCTAGAAACTTAATTCAAGATTACTTTCTCTCAAAAGAAACATATTCTCATGCAACTTAAATGATAATTAATCTCTTGAAATCAAATTAAGAAGCAATACATTAAGAATTGTCATAAACAACTTTCACTATTAACCTAACTATTTCCATGAGAAATTAATAGCGATTCAATGATATAGATCCAATTAAACATCCAGTCTATCGTTTCAACATTCAACCCAACATTTATTAAAAGCCAATCAATAAGAATCAAGCATAATATCATTAAAAAGCATAGAATTCAAAAATCATTTATGAAAAGACTA
Source organism: Benincasa hispida (assembly GCF_027475165.1). Lineage (NCBI taxonomy): Eukaryota > Viridiplantae > Streptophyta > Magnoliopsida > Cucurbitales > Cucurbitaceae > Benincasa > Benincasa hispida. The sequence goes on along the minus strand of NC_143486.1, from coordinate 41,010,247 downwards.
AAACTTAACCTAAATTCATAACAACCTCATCAACACCCTAAAACTAATGAATCTAGCCATTCATAGCTTGCAACAAAATACTTCTGTACATTATTTCAAGCATAAAAATTAGAGAAAGAAAGGAAAACTTGTAATTTTAGAGACTAAAAAGGGAAAAAAACTTTGTTGCTAAACTGGGCCTAAAATTTTAGAGATTTATTAGATACAATTTTTAAATTTTAGAGACTAAACTTGTAAGCTAATATTTATATATTAAATACATCGATGTAACATCTAAATTAAGCTATATTAATTATAAAATTCCAACAAAAATTCAAAAAATTATTCAATCTAATATATAAGAAAATTGTGTCCCTAACCATGTCAAACTTAATTTTGCTCAATGTCAATATTGTAAGAAAAACTCATACAACTCCAATTATTCTTTTAATTAGCCATCAAGTCAAATTAAGCCTATTTTTTAGCTTAATTGGATTTTAATCCAAATATAAAATGGACCAAACTATTTGATTCAATTCAATAGTTATGATGAAAATACGTGACATCATCAAAATTTGTTAATTGTCTTCAACTTCAATTTAGGACATGTGTCAACTTTTAATTAGTCCAAAATTCGATTATTTGTAATTTTTTCATTAATTTGGTAAATGACATGACAATTTTTGATTGACTCAAAACTTTTTATTCAACAACTACAAAGATTAAATTATATTTTAACTTTTTTTTATCTTATATATTAGTTAAAATTTATTAAAGAAATGAAAATCTTATTTATTAAGCAAGGTAATCACCAAATAGAAACATATAAATCAATTTTTAACCTAAACTTTTTAGTATAATAAAAGTGGGGAATTCAAATCACATACCATAAGTCTTTTAACACATCATTTATGAATTAAGAAATATTTTATTTCATATATATTTTTATTCTTTAAAATTAAATTTCCATAAACAAAATTTAGGAAAACAATTTACTTTCTCAAAAAAAAAAAAAAAAAAAATGAAAACAAAAGTTGCATCCCCCGTGAGTCGAAGCAAGGGTAAAAAGAGGGGAACTTCACTAACAATTGAAGACGCAACCAACCGACCAAAGGCAGTTCCAGGAGATCAGAAAATTTATATATATATTTCTGGTTGAGTATTGAACTTTCCACCCACCCTGATCTAAAATTCCAACTCAGACATTCTTCGTCGAAATTCCAACTCTTGAATCTTCTTTGTTGAAATTCCAACTCTCGACTTTCTTTTTAATTTTACTCTTTTTTTTCACCGATTGACTCGATCGTCTGAAGTGTCTGCCACACTACCACATTTCTCTAAATACTTTCAAAACTACTATATTTTCTAATAATTTTCTCAAAATACAATATTAAAATTTGCCAAGTATTTAGCAAAATTTTCTGTCTTTGTATTTTTTTGTTGAATTATAAAAAAAATACACTTAAATTTTGCTTTGTATTTTAATAATATTTATATTCTTTCAGAAGTCGCAAGAATATCCTTATGACTTTTCATAAATTTTTTAAACCTACTTTTTAGTAGAAATCATATAGAAGTTTGAAGGAAATTGGGACCTAGAATTACGTGATAATGACCAAGAACATAATTTTAGATCGTCACCACATTCTAGGATACATCTACACAGTTGAAGTCCCAATTTTCATCTGAAATGAGGATTTTTACTTCAATGATACTTTTGAATAATTTATGTACAATTAAAGGTAATATTGCAACTTTGGGAAGAATAAATCTATTTAAGAAACTAATTATCAAATATTTAAAAAAATAAAAAATAAAAAAAATTACCAAACAAATTTTAGCTTTATGTTTTTTAAAAATAGAAAACAAAATATTGTTACCAACCTATGATTTTTGTTTTTGAAAAACAAAAAACACAAAAAAACCAAAAACAAAAAACTGAAATATGGTTATCAAACCAGTCCTTCAACTTTTGATTATCAGCTTTAATTTTTAGTTCTTAGAAACCTGCATTAAATAAAGTTAATCCTTGTCATTGATTTCTTTTATTTATCATTCAATAAAAAATAAAAATCAATTTTTAAAATCTTATATGTGACTTTACTACATATGAGACATCAATAAGACATCTATTTCTAGATTTTTTTTTTTACTTTACTACACTTGTAAATCTTCTAATGTGGGATAAAAAAATTATCCTACCAATAATTTACCATTCGAAATAATTTTCCTAATTTTAATTCTTTTGAACCAAACAATACATTTTTAAATATGTAAGGAATTGTTTGTTTATGACAAAAAGAGCAGTAAAGGTGGAAAAAAAATTACAAAAGGGAATAAAACCAAGAAATATTATAGTAATTGGGAGAATTATATCCAAAAGGAAGAAGAGAAATTTTTGTACGAAGACTTTTACAAGTGAATCCTTGACCACCTTTAAGTTTTCAGTTTACTCTTTTTTCTTTTTTTTTTTCCCTTTTTCTAAGTTTGGAAGTACTTTGATTAACTTTTTTTTTTATTGCATTATATTCAAACTTAGTTATAATATTTATAAATGCTTTGAAGAGTTAAATTATCTATGAAGTTAAATTGTATGTATTTGAGGTGCACGGTTAAATTGAGTTGAGTTGGAATCTCTGTCTTTTGAATTCAGAGTTGAGTTAAAGTATCTAGTCCAATTTTTCTAAACAAAATTGATTGTCTTGGGATTTTTTTTTTTAATTTCCAACTATACACATATTTTCCTCTTTTTTTAGAAGATATTTTCCTGAAATTTGTATCGCTAAAAAATGCATAATTTTTTTCCCATTCTTTTCTTTTTGAGAAATATATTTTTCTTCCATTCTTAAAAGATAATAAATTTCTATAAAGTAAACATATACTACAAACAAAGTTTGAATTCAATTTTTGAATACTCAATTAAATAACATGTTTTTTTCCATTCCTAAACACCAAATAAATGAAAACTTTTTCAACTATTTAGCCATCAATCATGAACACTGAAGAAGCTTAAAATTGAACAACTTTTTGTTTTTCCTTCTTAAAAAATGCAAACATATTTTCACCAAACAATTTGAACACTCAATTGCATAACAATTTTATTCCAATAAAATGAACATATTCTCCGAAGACATATCATATTCCAATAAAATGAACAATTTTCTCAACTACCTAACTCTCATTTAATTTTAACTCAAACATAAATGTTAATATATATATAAAAAAGGAAAATTCTATTCTTTTTTTTTCCTTTTTTGTGCAAATATTTGTTTTTTTTTTTTACATTTTACACTAATACAAGGTTTTTTCTTTTTGCACAAACTCGTGTTTTGCAAACATTTTTTACGTATTTTTTATGGTTAATTAAAAGTATGTTTGGAATACATTTCTAAGTGTTTAATTTAAAAAATAAGTTATTTTGTAAGAAATTGAAGTGTTTGGCAACCACATAAAATAGTTTTTTCAAGTGTATTTTAATAAATTTTCATCAAAAGTATTTAAATAAAAACGAGTTTTTTAAAAACACTTTTCTGAAGTGAATCCAAACAGACCCTATGTCTAATTTGCCACTTAAAAATGAAATAATAATGTCCATAAAAATGTCTGTACATTTAGATTATTTAGATCTCGTTTGGATGACTATTTAATTTTTTTATTTTTTATTTTTAAAAATTAAGCATATTAACATAATTTTCACCTCTAAATTTATTGCTTTATTATATACTTTTACTTAATAAACGTTAAAACCATTTTAAAAAATGCAAAGGAAATAAGCTTAACTTGTAAAAAATAATAATAATAATAATAATCAAATGGTTACCTATTAGCTCTAAAAAAGAACTATTATTCTTAGCTTAATTTAGGTTCGTTTGTGGATTTTATGTATTTATTTTCCTATTTTGTAAGTATCGAGCAACCAAGAGGTAGAATTAACCATTTGGTGAAGAATAGGGTTAATTTGAAGCAATTTGGAGTTGATTTGAACATCTGGGCTTCAAAGAAATTGAAAATGCCAAAATGCCATCGAGTTCCACCGAGTATGGTCAGCCATCGAGCATCGAGTACCATCGGGTAAAAGGCTCTCGAGTAATTAAGAAAATGCTACCAAGTGAATAAGGATTGAGTATCGAGTCGTCGAGCACCGAGTAGCGAGTATCTGGTAGTGGATGCAGCGTTACAACGTTATTCCAAGTGTCACGACGCTCCGAGTTGCATCACCACCAGCGTCCCAATGCATCTCAATGATGAACTCCAACGCTTGAAGGCAGAAGCATCAGTGTTGCAACGCTTCTTTAAAGCTTTGCAATGCTGCGACAATTGACGGACATGGAGCTAAGCGCGGACGCAAGTGAGCATTGGACTTCTTATCTAACGCTTCCCTCTCACCACATCAGCGTTGCAACGCTATTCCAAGCATTGCAACACTGCATTAATCACTTTATATATCCTTCCTCGGTCCTAGATTGAAATATGCTTAATTTTGGGGGAATATGCTGAAATTTGGAGCTGAATGCATGGAGACCGAAGTGAGACTTCCTTCTTCTTCTATTCCTTTCAATTTTTAGTATCTTCAAGTTAGTTTATTTTCGGATTATGAATTTGTATTCGAATGTATCCTGTCGGTTTGTCTATGAATCGATGAGGTAATCTTTCATTTAGTTCTTGGATCGAACGTTCTTTGTATTTTGATGAGTTTTATGTTCAATCTTTATGCTTTAATCCATAATTATGTTTTTTTTTAATGTTGTTTAATTTAGACTTGCTTTTATGTGCTGGATTCACCTCCCTATCATGATCACATGTCTTCGCTAGTTAAATTCAAGCTTTCACGCATCCTTGTAATCGTCCATGCTTTGAATTTACCCTTGTAGCACGGATTAGATTAGCAAGCTTAGGTTTTTTTAGGCTATCAATGAATCGTTACATCACATGTTTAATCTAGATTTAAAGAATAAATTGATTATTTGAAAACAGTTGTATTGACACTTAATCAACATAGTTAAATCTTGAATCTTAATGCATGTGTTTCTAGTTTTTTATGGCCGTTGAGGACCCAATTACATCTAGGAGCAAGTAGGTTAGTTAGGGCACGACTTTTCCTACCTCAATTACAAATTAGGACGCTCTTGGTTCGGATTAATTGATTTTTGGGCCTATAGAGATTAGTTAATTCGCATCGATTAGGTAGTTATGCATGCATAATTTGAATATATGATATGTTGGCTAAAAACAATGATTTAATTTACATTGAATAACCACTTGATCCGAGAACTAGATGAATCCATTACCGTTTCATATATCAATTGCATTTTATTTCAATTTCATGCATTTATCTCTTCCACATCAAAATCCCCCATTTATCGCTTTAGTTAGGAAATTAGCTTAACGAAACCAATCGCGCTTCTCTGTGGATCGACTCGGATTTACCACTATTGCTACGTTTTGTAGTGATAGGAGTAGTTCGGTATTATAAATTTTCTTTTGTATCGGTTTGGAGTCGAATTAATGACACCGATCCCCGATCCGAACATTACCAAATGGTGCCTTAGTTTTTTATTCCTAGTTTTTGAAAATTGTGTTTATTTCTTCATTACTTCTTAGCATAATTTTCATCTTTTCTAACTAAACATTTGTATACTTAGATAAATTTAAAAAACGATAACAAATGTTTAAAAACTATGTTTTTAGTTTTCAATTTGGACTTGATTTTTTTAAAACACTTCTGAAAAGTAAATAATATAACATTGAAATCCATAGGTAGAAATAGTGTTATAAGTTTTTTTTTTTTTTAAGAAAATAAATAAAGTGATCATCAAAGAAGACCTAAATTAATCTAGTTTTCCTCGAGTGTTTATTATCCGATTTTTTTTTAAAATCATTTTGTACATCTAAAATCACTCCTAAATTATATATAGGGCAGTTATTAGTACATTTGTGAATCAATATTTTTTGAAATTCCCAAGTATAGCAAGAGATATAAACACCATTTCCATTTTCTTTTCTATTTTCATTTTGTCTTCATTAGTGTATCAATAAGTATATCAGTAGAATATCTTATATACTTCAATATTTTGTACATCAATCAATTATGTGACGGATATATGAAATATAGGGTTTATATAAACGCATGTCATCAGCCAATTATGTGCTCGTAAGCCTGTTTTTATTAGTGGACTTAAATTAAAATTCTTAGTTGTTTTAAAATATCATTTTAGTAGTATATTATCATTGACTAATAATGGTTCAATTCATCGTGCTTGTAATAATTCCGATTATTAGAGAATTGTAGAGGTTACATTGATAGTCACATATTACCTTCCATTGTCAAACATAAAATGGAAGGATCTTGAAAACAAATGATACCTTCATAATCTATGAGTTGACAAAGATCAAACATGATTAAAATGCACTTTTATTGCTTTAAGTAATTGAAAACATGTTTAAACAAAACTAAACATGTCTAGCTCACCTCCAAACGTTCGCAGATTCAATCCCAACAGATTTTTAAATTTTTTATAAACCATAGTCTTTTATTATGGGTGAATAGTTCATTCACATCACATTCCGTTTAAATGTTATATCGAACATTGGTGTCTAATATAGCTTATCAACAATCATTCAAATTTCATTTAAAGTATAATATTATTGGTATAATAGCATAATCAATACTCATTTCAAATGTATTTGAAGTATTTAATTGGTGCATTAGTAGTATATCAATACTCATTAAAACTTTATAATTTCAAGTATGTCATTAGTGTATCAATAATATATTAACAATCATTTTAACTATAATTTCAGGTATAATATTAGTGTATCAGTAGTACATGTATTAGTACTCATTTAAAATTCATCTCAATATAGTATATCATTTTAGTGCATTAATACTATATGCACCCACTCAGAGGTATAATTTCAAGAATATCATTAAGTATTGATAGTTTATCAACACTCAAAATTTATTCAAAGTATAACATTAATATTTCAATAGTATATCCATACCAATTTAAAATGTGTTTCGAGTACATCATTAATATATCAGTATTCATTAAATATAATTTTAAATATAGATTACTAAGGGTGTATCAATGTTATACACTAGAAATGAATTTTAAATGAACGTTGATGTATTATTGGGTATATCAATTGCTTACATACAGAATATAAGTGTATTAGATGTACTATTGATATCTGACTAATATGTGAAATATAAAGTATTTTAAATATACTATTTGAATGGTATGAAAGATTCACTCCACAATGGAAGAATTGGATCATTTTGTTTTTATTTAGAATAAAGCACAAATCACGTAACGCCCTCAACTTTCAATACTAAACGAGGGATCATTACCAAATTTAACCTGAATTAACTTTATTAATTCTTATACTTTAGAAAAATTTCGACAATATAACGATACTATTACAACAAAATAAAAAAATTTCCACATTTGTTTTCAAATAAACACATATCTAATAGTATTCAAGACAACATCTCTTTCTCAACATAAGTGCTAGAGTTTCCAGAACAAATAATCAAAATAAATACTTAATCAACTTCAACCAAACATACCAAAAGCTAGTAAACTCAAATTAATGTCAAATTCCACAAATGAACTAACCAAGACCTATTAGAAAATCTCAACTCCTACTAATGACTAACTTAAATCTAAAACAAAGTTTTAAGTCTCAGGTATTCAAAATAAAGTAAACTCCTAATAAAAGGAAAATAATCATGACATAAATCCAAAGTTAATCTTTTTCAAGTTCCCTCCTTAATATCACCAAGCTCACAATGCTCGTCAATGCTTACAAAATCTAGTGAGGTCAATAGTACAAGTACTATACCAATTGAGCTAGGGCTCTTGTTGAAAAAATATATGAAAGGACTAAGATTCAAACTTGGGTCTAAGAGGGCTGGTAGACACTTTTACCACCGGGCTAGCTAAAGTGTATAATTCATGATTAAAATTGGGTGTGTGATTAATTTAATATTTGATATTAAATTATTTAATTAATTAAATATGTTTAATTAATTAAAAATCAAATTAATTTTCAATTTCAATTCAATTTAAGAAATTGAATTTTTATGTTTTCAATTTAATTAATTATGAATTAATTAAATCAAATTTTAGTTAATTTTGGTATTAATTAAAACCTGAAATTGAAAAATACAAAAATATGGAAACTTGGTTTTGAGTGGGTTTTTCCTATATTTGCACCAAGCAGGAGATGTTCCTCCAAATTGACACACAAATCCCACTTCTTCATGAAGTTGCTGCTGGTATTAAGTTGAGTTTTAATGCTTGCATACACTTGGTGAATAAAAACTCTAAAATTGGAGATTGGATATGAGAATTTCTGAGTTCTTTAGAAGACTGCTGCAAAAATTCATCTTCACCAAAAACCCACACAAATACACTTCACAAATTCACTCTAATTGGAGTTCCACCACTCAAATTCAAGGCTGAGAATAGTAAAGAATATCTCTGATGATATGTTGTTAAGAAACCCTCTTCTTAAATTTCTATTAAAACATACTTTTAGAACTCAAATTAAATATAATTAGAGTGCTTATTGATTCTATTTGTTTCCGTTGCATGCTAGTATACCTAACAGCAAAGATACACAACAAGAATAATATCAATCATATCATGCTAAAATCATAAATCATATCATCATATATAAAACATACATGGTTTTAAACCAAACTTCTCAAATTCACTCAACCTTCAAACTTAACTCTCACAAAATTTTTTGGACAAATTAATCGAGACATGTTGACCCCAACTAATCGTGTCTAGGGCCACCAACATCCCGTGCCAACCCCAATTGACTTTATCTATGGCCATCAACACTCTTCGTGGATGTTATTGACTTTTTCTAGGGCCACCGACCTCTCTATCGGCCCCAATTTATACTAAACAAGGCCATTGACCTCTCTGTTGACCCCAACTTATTCCACTAATGACCATCGATGTTCTCAAGAATTCTAAAACTTCCATTCTAAACTCATAGCACGGATCTTAAATAAACTGAGGCCATTTATGCTACTCTAAACATGCGTTATGCCCAAAACTCATAAAATAACAATACATTTCCAATGTTACACATATACTTCATCAACATCTCAAACAACATGTCTATCTTCACAAAGCAACATAGTAAAAACATAAAGTATTACACTTTATAAACGTTGATACAAGAACATTCAAACATGCTTATTCATATCAGAACATATCACATATATCATGATAACATACATCATAATTATACATAATGATATTTAAAACATGAAACATGCTAGCACATAAGCAAATAGACCCAACAGTTTAAACAAAAAGGGTTTGGATCCTTGCTGGCCGTCCTCGTAGACAGGAATTCACAACTCACTCAGGATTGACGTCATGTTACCTATAATCATCCTTGTGAAATGTAAGTCTCTATTATGAACGACATTATATAATGAGACTAATCATTTCGTGGTCTGTTCTTATATAAACTTTTCGTATAGGATACCCCCGCTCACAGGTCTCTACATGAATGATTAAGATCAGATTATTTGTAGCACTTTACAACACTTGTAACACCTACAAAATGGGTCGTATCCGTAGTGTCACCAGAATAAGGTACCCACCCTTATCCATCTACTACAGACTGTTTAGGTTATTATTTAAACAAGATTCACTTGTATGTCTCTACATACTTATTTAAATTACATGAAATAACCTAGGATCTTAGTTTATTGGATTGAGTATATGCTAATAAAATAACACTTATTTTCATAAAATAACACTTATTTTCATAAAATAATACTTATTTTATTAACAACAATATGTTTATACAAAGTTTACAAACTACGAGATTACAATGAGATTTAGGACACCAATCCCAACAATCTCTCATTTTTCCTAAAGCTGAGGGAGACTACTGTACAATACAAATAAAGTACAAAATCACAATAAATTAGGGCATACACTATACCTCGATAATATTCCTCAAGCCGTTTTTGTTTTATAAACCATCTTTCACACTTTTCTCTCTTTTATATAACAAAGAATACTATATAGAAACTTTTGTTTGTTTGTTTCGTTCTTTATATGAAATCGTTTGATTTGCTTAAGAATGTTATGAATTTTAGGTTACTGAGATCAAAATTTAAAAAAATAAATAAAAAAAAATCGGTAGTGTAACTATCTCTCAATGGCTGTTGACATACTGTCGGGAGTTCAACCATCTCCCCGTTAGTATGTAGTTGGAAGATTCAGTTCAGAAATAGAGTTGCTACACCAATCTCCCAACGACAATGGACATCGTCGGTCTTTGGGAGATAGGTGAACTGTTGATGTATCTACAGCCATCAGAAGTTTCTATCTCCCAATAATGTATCCTAGGCGTCAAGATTTTTTCCATAACTCCCGACCGTGGAGTTTTAGCCGTCGGGAGACATTCTCCTTATGGGTTTTTTTCGACCAAACTCTTGACGATGTTTCTTGCATCGGGAGTTCATTTGATATTTTATGTATTAAATATAGTAAATCCCTTATTTAATATATCAAATATATTAAATATTAATTTGAACGTTTCAAATTTTCTTTGAAAAAAATTGATCCCAAATTGTTCGTATGATTTAGCATGACCTAAAATTAATTTGTTAAACACTTTCATTAATCAAGTTTCATTTGTTAACTATAGGTCACTCTACTATAGACTTATAGTTGCACTGTTTTGCACTATATGACAAGTTGTGTCCATGGATATAATCATTACAAATAAGCCAATCTTTCACGTATTTTTCGTAATTATAGTTGGACCAAATGTTAGTATTACCCCTATAATTATATCTTGCACCTTAAGTACCATGAGTCCTTTAATGAACAATATATTTATGATTTGATAGCACCGAAAATGTGCTATATGCCTCCGCTTAACTTGGGATTATTCTTTAATTTTATGTGTTTATTTAATTATTTTTTAGGTTTCAAGCACATTAAGTGTAGAACCAGGCGTTAGTGATGGAATGGAGCTAAAATGGGCCAAAATAAAGCTTAATTGCCTCAACTAAGAAAGATAAGGTCAAAAAGACAAGTTTTCCCCTACTTGCACGGTGCCACAATGCTCTATGGCATTGTGCTCAATACTGAAAAGGTAGAATGCCCAGTTTTCATGTAAAGCACAAGCGCTACAACATTGCCTTAGAGTGTCCCAGCACTCCAAAGTTTCGTACGCACAAATTTTTGTCAACGCTGTGGCATTGCACCCTAACACCGCGACACTATCGCAATTTTATAAATACCTATTTTAGCTACTAGGTCATATCATATGGAATTCCAGTCGACTCAACCCTGATTTTTCTCTGTTTTCTTCATCTTTTAGGTTTGCTCATGCATCTAAACATTATCTTGATTTCCATCATGACGATCATAGGCTAAAGGTAACGTTTTCTAGCTTAGGCATTGAGTAGATTTCCCTGTAATTGCACACTTGTGAGATTTTGGTCTAGTTTGTTGTAAATTCTTGTATTATTGAAAATTTCTTCCCAATTTATAAATGATTAATGATTATATTTCTGCTTATTTTATGTAATCGATAGCTATAGTTTAATTTACCATATATGACATTGAATTGCATATTACTCTGGCGTAGCAATACGTTAAATTAGCTTGTAAGTTATAAATCTATCTCAACAAACATTAAGAACTAAACTGAATATATGATTAAGTTTTTCCAATCGAAATTTCAACTTAGTAATTTCCTGGTTCTCAATGCGATTAGCTAAATTAGTAGGGTGCTTGCATCTATTGATTTGGTTAATTTGATAATTTGGACCCTTACCTAACTTTTTTAGGTGAGGGTGGCTAAGCTAGACAATATAGAAATAATATGATGAATCTGTGATCAAGTTATAATTTGGGGAATCAACTCAAGGGCCTAGGCTAGATATTTTAGTTATTTGAATTTAATCTCAATTTACTTTACTTTATGCAATTTAGATTATCTTACAACAAATAACTCCAACCCCCACACCCCCTCTCCCTCTAATTAGTTACCGTCGTGCTATAAACTGTTTGATTGAGAAATTCGATGGTTCCTTGTGTTCAACCTATGTTGTCAATACTACATTCTAATTGATATGGTTAAATTATTTGGAACAAAATTGGGCGATGAATTCTTTACACTAAATCAGCATCATTGCCAAGGATCCAAGAAATTTCTCTTTTAGAGGGTTTACATTTCTTTATTTGTTCTTAAATTTTTATTTCTTTGTATGTCCTAGTCTTTCAGGATTGAAATTTGAGAGAAGAGGAGACGAAGGAGAGAAATTAGAGAATGAAGAGCTAGAGAAGAGCAAATCCGTATAGAAGGCACATTGGAAGAAGAGCATTAAAAAGAAGAAGAGGAAACGAAAGCTCAACAAGAGCTAGAACGTACATTAAGGGACCTTGCTTCCTCATGTTGACCAGCACCTCCTCTGCATCACATATCCTGAGACTATAGGTAACTTTGAGCTTAGGTCTGGATTGATTCACTTATTGCATGTTTTCTACGGTTTGGCATGAAAGGACCCGTACAAGCACTTGAAGGAGTTCCATATTGTGTGCGATGGTATGAGACCTCATGGCGTTACAAAGGAGTAGATGAATTTGAGGGCCTTCCCATTCTCCCTCAAGGATGACACCAAGGATTGGCTTTATTACTTTCCTGCTGGATCAGTGACCTCCTCGACTGAGATGAAGAAGCAGTTTCTAGTGGAATTCTTTCCTACATCTAAAGCTACAAAGATCAGGAAAGAGATTTATGGCATTACCCAGTTTAGAGAGGAGACCTTGTACGAGTATTGGGAGTGCTTCAAGTGCCTTTGTGGCAACATTCCACATCATCAAATCTCTAATGTGCTCCTGATACAATACTTTTATGAGGGCTTGTCTCCAATGATATAAGTACCATTGATGCAGCTACAAGAGAAGCCTTAGTTAATAAAATCCCTTCAAAGGCTAAAGCATTCATCTCTACCATGGTAGCAAATACCTAATAGTTCGAGACACTAGATCGCATCTCTCAGTCTTCTACATCTTCACAAGAGGTAAGTGAACTTAGAGCTAAAATTGTTGAATTATCTACTCTTATGAAACAATTATGTTCTACAAAGGCTTAACAAACTCGGAAGTCAGTAGCTGGAGAGAACTATGTTGGAATCAATAAGGTGGACGGATGTACAACTACAACCATTGGGACACCCAGAGGAACCATAGCTAGAGCAGTTCGAGTATCCCTTGGAGGACATGATCAAGAGCTTAGTGGAGTCCACCTTGCAAATCAAGTAGAGCCAAGAGTAGTTCCAATAAACTACTACCACTCATATGCAGAGTATGACGACATAGATCTCCTAGCTGGTTGACATAGTCAACAGGTTAGACATTCAGTATAGGAAGCTTCCTTCCCAACTTGTGTCCAATGTACGTAAAGTGAATGCCATCTTTGTTGTAAGTTGTATTAAGAGCTCTCTAACGCCTATTTTTGAACCAAAGATTAAGCCAGTTGAGGTTGAAAATACTGAGGATGCTGAGGAGGAAATGACTGCTCACCAAGAAGACATGGGGTAAGTTTTGATCCATCTCTTGATTTTAATTCTTACGTGCATATTGCTCATTTCCCTAGATGGTTTTTGTTGCTAAGGAAAGTGTGCACAAGGAGAAGGTGCACTCTATGTAGTCTTCTAGTGACAAGAGCCCTACTGGAAATGGCAAGAAAGTTTGGGTAGACGTTCCTGCTAAGGAAAATAAAGAAGAAATGGTCAAACAGGAACTAACTTTGCCCAGTAATCTTCTTGTTAAGCATGACGACCCAGATTCATTTTCTATACCTTGTCTGATAGGCACCGAAAAAATTGAGCATGTTATATTAGATTTAGGGACAGCTATAAATGTCATGTCAGCTTCTGATTTCTATGATTTCCAATCTCATATTATGCAATCTACTAACATTTTAGTGCAATTAGCTGATTTGTCTCTGATTAGGTCATTAGGACTAGTTAAGGATGTTTCGGTTAGAGTGAATGACCTATCTTTTCCTGTTGATTTTTATGTGTTGGATATGAATGCTTTTGCCCTCCCTTTGATTTCTCTTTTTTTTTTTTTTTTTTTTGTTAGGGAGACCCTTTCTTAAAACAGCTAAGGTTGTCATTGATGTAGACAAAATGTCTCTGCAAATTGAATAGGGAGGTAAAATATAAATTTTTTTTATCATTGATTCTCCCATTAGCACTAACCCAATTTGTTCTAGTTCTATGATTTTTCAGGATAGTGGCCGACCTCCTAAGTTGGGAGTGGGAGATGGTGGCACAACATTTTATGATGAATATGGTTGAGGAAGTCGAGTCGGGTCGAGCCTAACAACCTTAAACAATTGTGCTACCTGGAGGCAGTCGGGATTTACATTCTTTCTTGCTATCTTAGTGTAGGTTTCTTTTCTGTTTATTTTTATTTCTTATCAAGCTTAATTCTTCCTATATTTTTTTTATCCTCGGGTTTTTGTAGCCGAATGAGAAGATGGAGAGAATTATATGTTTAGATGAGCAAGATGTCACCGCCATCCTTGTGTCAAAATTTCAGGGATAATTTTTGTTTCCTTTTTATTTTATCCCTTGTTTTACTTTTCTATATCACATTGAGAACAATATTAGATTTTAAGTTAGGGGTGGCTAATGTTTGTATTCTGGCTGGAGTTTTTGAGCATCTTAGCTCGGGATATTTTGTGTGTGTCTAATTGCATCTTTGCTCATCGTTGTATGATTCGTTGTGATGACTAGTTGATGACACATTCCCTTGTTTTTTGACTTGTATAAAATGATATTTGAGATGAATAATAATAATTTTAGCTCTTTTTAAAAAAAAATCTTATTTTTCATGCACGTTTTAATTCTTTTTCTGCCTATATTAGGTCTCGCATGCTTAAAATTATATTACTTAGCTTGTGGTTTTGTTGTCAGTCCGATAGGCCCTACTGATTAGAGACTGTCTTGCATGGTAGGTTGTAATGTAATACTGATGAGTAAAAAAGATTTATATATCTGCTTAAAAAATCAGTTGATTTATTGTTGCACTGAAAAGAAAATATCATGGAAAAGAATGAATATGTAATCTTATGCATGACTAGGGGTAGAAAGAGCTATCTTTACTATGATTAGTCAGGACACTCGCAAGAAAAGAGCGAGTATAGTTCCCTGCATTCATGTGTGAAAGCTAATACCCCTAGATAAAATAAATGCAAGTTTAAGGATTCCTAAAATTTAATTTCAAGCACCTCAGTTGACATATTACTACTTTGATTTTTTTTAATACTTGATAGTTAATGCATGAGCCAGTATAGGGGAAAATAAATTAAGAGTCATTTAATGCCATTTTGGGATGCTAGGATTTAATTAGAAGGCTTTGAACTCATTATTGTATGAATAAGTTTAGAATCAATTTTAAATTGTACTTCACTAATTGATTATAAATTGATTTCATTATTGGGTGCAAGTTAAATTCTAGGAGACTATTGAGACTTAAGTAACGGACCATGCAACTTGAGGGAACATATATAATTGTATGACTATGTGCTTTATGCTACATTGCTCGAGGATGATTAAGAATTAAGTTGGGGGTGTTGATAGCACCAAAAAAATGTGCTCTATAGATCCACTTGACTTAGGATCGTTTTTGGATTTTATGTATTTATTTGATTGTTTTGTAGGTTCTAGCAGATTAAGAGTAGAACCGGGCGTTAGTGATGGAATGGAGCTAAAACAAGCCAAAATAGAGCTTAGTTGCATCAATTAAGAAAGAGAAGGCCAAAAATACTAATTATGCCCCTACTTACATGACACAACCCTTTATGGCATTGTGCTTGGAGTTGAAAAGGCAAAATGCCCAATTTTCATGCAAAGAACACAACATTGTGACACTGTCTTAGAATGTCGCAATGCTCCAAAGTTTCATTCTCACAGTTTTTCGTCAGTATCGTGGCATTCGCAACAGTGTCGTGTTGGAGAGGTAGCAGCACGCAGCAGAAGACATCAAGATCCATAAGTATTCTAATTCATTAATTTTTGCATAAACAGAATTTAATGGGTTTTAAGAACCTGCTTTTGCGGAACCGTTGAAATCTTTATTTCCAGTTGCTCAAAATCTTTGTGCAACCATCACAAGATCTTCCCTACTATTCTCTTGGTGCTCTAGATTGAGTTGTGAGACTCAAAATAAGCTGGAATCAAAGGGAATTTGGAGAAAGCTCACTAAAACAACCCAAATGAAGAACACCTTCTTCTACCCGAATTTTTCAGAAAAATTCAATCGGTTGCTCCCTTTCAACTTCACTCCAATCTCTTCAATATATTGCAGACTATCATGCAAAGAGATTTGTTGCATAAGATGCAGCTCATGCTTGGAATTTATTGAAGCTTGAAGGTGGTGGGTACCTAGTGAGCCAGTTGAAGATGAAGATGAAAAAACCCATTTTTCCTTTTTGTGTTTTTCTATTTCCAAAATCCAAAATTGATTTTAAAATCATCTTTTATTTATAAAATAAAAATTTATTAATTTTGCAAATTAATTTTATAATAAAATTAATAAATAATTATTTAAACAACTTAAATAATTCTAATTAATTTAATATTTAATATTAAATTAATTTTTATACAAATTCATTTTCATATATTTAAATCATATTTAAATATATATATATATATATATATATATATATATACATACTCCAATTTCATTTGATTCTAATTTGAATGTTTCAATTTATCTTATCACGCTACTCTAGAGCTAATCCATTTCCGAGCTAGTAGGGGGACCTCGTGGACCTACAGATCATGGGCTCCAACGATCTGAGATTAATCGGCTAAATATATTATGTCCACTCGATATAACCATGATTAGTAAGTTAACCCTTCACAGGTTGTTCGTAATAACGGTTGGGTCAAATCTCTGTTTTACCCCCGAAATTACCTCTTATTTCTTAAGTCCCCACTGATCCCCTAATGAAAAATTGTTTTGTGATCCAATCAACAAAACCAAGTCCCTCTCAGTCCAATAGAGGGCGGGATCCCTTGTTCAAGCCCCAAAATTAGCACTTAAGGGAACAACCTCTCTATTATCCCTAAAAACAGGTAAGAGTGAATTCCTTCTTGCACTCTATGTCCCCAACTATCTATCTGGTCTTACCCCTGAAATGAGAGTCTTATTGAGTCAGCGCTGTCGAGCCAACTCTCACCTATGCAAATCTAAGGGTAATCCAGAACAAATAGGAGTTCATAGTTAGCTCAGGATTAAGGTCAAGTTACCTAGGTCATCGCTTTGAAATAGTCAGTCTTAAACAGTAAACAACGTTATAAAGTAAGAGTGACTCATTTCGTGGTCCAATCTTGTACAAACCCTTTTGCACAAGAACACCCCCACTCCTCATGTTCAACATGAATGAATTAAGATCACTTCGTTTGTAGCACTTTACAACTCCTTGTAACAATTACAGAGTGTGTCGCATCCAATAGTGTTACCAGAATAAGATATCCAATCTTATTTATATACTATAGATCATTTTGACTATTTACTTGAACCTGATCCACATTTTTGTCTCCACATAACGTTCAAGTACTCATCCAATAGTCAAGGGACTTTCAGGTTTATTGGATTTCTATTAAGCAAAACATTTATTCAATAACACCTTTATTGAATTTCAGAATAAGTTCCATTGTTTACAACCATGAGTTTTAGAACATAAAACCCTACATGTCGCGATTTTATAAATACCTATTTTAGCCGCTAGGTCATATCATTTGGAATTCTAACCGACTCAGACACAATTTCTCTCTATGTTATTCATCTTTTGGGTCTATTCATATATCTAAAAATTATCTTGATGTCTATCATGTCAATTATGGGCTAAAGGTAACGTTTTCTAGCTTAGGCATTGAGTAGATTTCCCCATAATTGCACACTTTTGAGATTTTGATCTAGTTTGCTGTGAATTCATATATTGTTGAAAATTTCTTCTTAGTTTATGAATAATCAATGATTATATTTCTACTTATATTGTATAATCAATAGCTATGGTTTAATTTGCAATGTGTGACATTAAATTGCATGTTAATCTAGTATAGCAAATGGTTAAATTAGCTTATATGTTGTAAATCTATCTCAACTAATATTGCTTAATAAACCTAGGGAAGAACTGAATTTCATCTTATGAAATTACATTTCTAATTCCCTATTTAGTCAAGTCCCTAAAATGGTGATTTATTGAATCGGCTACTTGAGTCATTCTCACTCATACAAATCAAAAGACAAGTCTTCGTAGATAGAAGTTCATAATAAACACTCAAAATTGAGATCGATGGTATACGATCATCCTATTAATATTAATCACTTCAATTAATAGATTTATAAAGAGAGATTAAATATTTCGCAATCCAGTCTTATACAAATTATTTATATAGGATACCCACCCACATGTCTCCACATGAATGATTTAGATCAAATCATTTGTAATAATTACAAAGAGTGTTTTGTATTCATAATGTTACCAAGATAAAGTACTCAACTTTATCCAATACTATGGATACTTTAGGTTATTTCTTTGACATGATCCACCTATATGTCAACTAAATACAGTTCAAGATTATATTTTAATAATTTTGAATTACAATAATGAATAATTTAATATTGCATATAAAATAACTAAACTAAGGGTACGTTTGATAACGTTCTCATTTCTTGTTTCTTGTTTTTGTTTCTCATTCTTCAAGAAACGAACTTGTTTGATAACTGTTCTTGTTTTTTGTTTTTAAAATTTAAGGAACGTTCCTAAAAAGTAGAAAAAATTTGAGAAACTACAAAAAGTAGTTTCTCCCTATTTCATTATATTAAATTGTTTCTTTAATTTAACAAAATGCATCCTTAACTTATTGGTAGTTTTATATGTCTACAATTTCCTTCCAACTCTTGGTTGTATGTCAAGTCCTAAGATGACACTTTTATTTCATTTTCTTTTCTTTTATATTTATTTCCATCTTTCATATTTTATTATTAATTTTATGTTTAAAAAAAACATTGCTATATTTATATTTTATTTTAATTTTGAATTTTAAAATTCTCGAATATTTAGATTTATATATTATTTTAATTTTCAATTTGTATGTTAATTTTTTTTTATATTTCAAATTTCAACTCTCAAGGCACTTTTATTTATTCTTTGTTTTTTTATATGTATTTCCTCCTTTTATATTTTATTTATTTTCTTTATTAATTTTTTCATTTACAATAGTCATTTTACTGTATTTATATTTTATTTTAATTTGAAATTTAAAAGTCTCCAATGCTTAGATTTATATATTACTTTAACTTTCAATATGTATACTAATTTTTTCTATATATTTTAACTTTTGATTATTAAATTTTGTAATATGCATGTTTATATATTATCTTAATTCTAATATTAAGTATATCTGAAATTGAGTAGACTTTTACCATATATATAAATTTTGTCGACTAAGACATTCATTTAGCTTGACTTTAATATCTTACAACTACGGCAATTATATAATAATATAATTAAGTTGGACATGACTAGACATCATTTAAGATAAATTGTTCGAGTTAGAGATGACAGTGCCAATGAAAGTTGGGTAAGATATGAAGAATAGAATACAATGTGTTATTATATTTAGTTTTCAATGGGACTTACTTATATTAGATGACATAAGCTTTGATAATATCTTTTTAATGTATGACATATCTTCTCTTTTTATATTATATTATTAAAAAAAAAATAAGAGAAAAAAAAGATAAAGAAAAAAAAAGAAATGAAAAATAGTTATCAAACAAGTTTTTGTTTTTGTTTCTTTTTTTAAGAAACAAGGAACATGAATAATTATCAAACATATTCCTTTTTCTTGTTCTAAAAAAAAGAAGAAATAGGGAATAGGGGATGAAAAATAGGAACAAGAAAAGAGAACGTTATCAGACAGGTCCTAAATAACTCATCAGTTGCAAGGCTTTGAGGTACATATTCCAACACTATTGACATATGAAATATAAATTATAGGTTAAAATGCAAATTTATCTCATCCTTATTATTTGGAGAAAGTTAAAATTTAGTATATATGGTTCGTAATTAGAGTTTAGTCCATATGATTTGATAAAATCCTCCTAAATAGTCTACAGTTTGGTCCCTATGATTTGGATTATTCTAAGGTTTTTCTTAGATCCATAATATCCTAGATATTTTTATGAGTATATTCTTATCTAATAAAATTCTCGAGAAATCTTTGGAGCCTAAAGAAATGTTGATTTTTGGCAAAACATTAGAAGTGCATTTGTCTTGTATTGAAAAAGTTCAAGGAAGTGATGGACTCTGAACACTATAAAAAGAGCTCATGTCTTTGGTTTCTAATCATCCCAATTTGAATCACTTTAAACTTAGTATACTAGCTTAGTTGTGTGAGTAGTATAATACTTTGAGAGAATGCTCTTGTAATTGGGTCTGAAAGAGTTTTCTGTATCATTATAATAATTTTTCATATAATGAATTCTTTTATTCGTAGTTTTTTTCTCCGATTTGGAGTTTTTTCATTTTAATTCACGTATTTCTAATATTGTTGTTTTCTTTTTATTTTATTTTTTTTTCTGCTCAATCATGTAGTTGCAGTGGAAGGTTTTTTCGCAACAAAAAAAAAAACTAAGATACTTCTAATTCTTTCTCCTTGGGTACTTATTTACGTACTTAACATAATTCAAGAAGTCCTTATAGATACTCCGAGATTTTTTTAGAATAGTAAGTGTTTGCTTTCTACTTTTTAATTTGTTTTTTTTTAAATATGTTTGCCTTTATTGATAGTGGGTGTTTTAGCTTGATTTGGTGTACATTAGAAACTTGTTTCTCCTCTCTTTACTAGTTCTTTAGTTGTAATGCAAAAGAAATTGGAATTGAGATAAACAAATAACCTAAACTAAAGAATAAATTAACATATAAAAAAAAAAAGATCCACTATTTACCCCTCTTCTACAAAGCTTATGTTTGACACTTATTTGGCCACAAATAATGTTATGATTTAATTAGTGTTAATCAACTTTCACATTTTTAATAACGAAGGAGGGTATTCAATAGATTGAAGCAATTTAACTCAATTTTTTCTTTGTATATAGTCTAATGAGAGATCAAACCATCAATCTTTAAGATGATAATTCATATTTTTATTCACTAAACTATACTCGAAATGATTTTATGTTATCTAAAACTTGTTTTAATGTAACAAATTGATTAGGAATTGGGGTTTTGAAAAAGTCTAGAAGAAGGAACTCTTTTTCCAAGTCTATAAAGAGAAGTCTAAAATGTGTTATTTTGTCCATTCTAAGCTGTGTTTTTGGTAAAGATCTATCTAACTTGTTGAAGTTTCTATTTAGTTTTTATTATATCCATTGTTTGATCTTTTTTTCCCTTCTTATTTTGACTTGTTCTACCTCAGCTAAACCTAAGTGTTTATATTTTAATAGTTTGAACCATCATAGTTTTCTTTTATTAGAACTTACTCATCCTCCATTAATAATTATTGTTTTTAAGTTCTAATTAAATTAAAGCCTTGGTAAGAGCTCTCAATTAATTAACTAATTCAACCCTTCTAGAGATTGATTAAACTTAATCTCCTCTTTTATATTTATTTTAGTCAAATTTAAAGCCAAGTAAAATTTTATATATATATATATATATATTAGAACCAACATATTGGGGTTTAAGAAAAATAAAAAATTGATGCCGAAGACCAAACTGAACCAACACAAATTTTTTTTAAAAAAATAATAAAAAGCTTTACTTTTCCTATGCTTTAAACTTAAGTTAAAGCAGAGCTAGAATTAAAGCCAATGCACAAAGACTAGAGAAATAATTTAACCTTAAAAAACTATGAACTATTAAAGTAAATAAAATGCAAAATATTTTTAATTAATTAAAATAATATTGGGTCAACATAAATTAAGGTTGAATTTTTAGAAGAAAATTTGCCGGAGAAACTATTAATTTGATTATATTTGGAAAGATTATGTCAAAAGGGTTGATGGTATGTTATCAAAATGTACCGATAATAGAATTTTGGTTAAAAAAATATGTTTGGTCCTCCATGAACCTAATAATTTAGTTCCTTAATTTTAGTTGGTGATGATTTAATATTTGTAATTTCGAATTTATAATAATTCAATTGTATCTAAATTTTAATAATTAATGATTTAGTCACTATACTTTACAATTTATAACCATTTAGGTTCTATCCTAATGAATATCGGTTTGATTTTTTGAAATTTCTTATATGTGTAGATTGATAAACTGATCGAAAATTAAATTTATTTATAAACTATAAAGACTAAGTCGTTACATAATAAAGTTGACAATATTTTTAATAAAAAATTTATAATAAGGACTAAATCATTAAAAATTGTGAAGTGTAGAATCCAAATCTTTACTTGTTAAAGTTTATAGACTACATTATTACAAATTTGAAATTACAAAGACTAAATCGCTATCAATGAAAGGTCAGGACTAAATTATTAGAACCAAAAGTGTTTTATAACGTAGAATTTTTTCAGTACCATTACCACTAAGTGCGTGTTTGGATTGACTTTTGAGATGTTTAAATAAGTGTTTGAAATGGTAAAAAAAAGTGTTTATAAACACTTAAAAAGTCAATCCAACCAGGCTATAATTTTAATTATTTCCTCCTTATTTGAATTTTTATTTTGTAAAAGTTTGAATTTTTATTTTGTAAAAGATTAAGGATATAGATAAAACCTATAGTACAAAATTACTAACCTGAACGTAACTCAACTAGTCAGAATATAATATATATTCGATCAAAAAGTCTGATTTGAATCCTTACCCTTACACTGAATTCCAAAAAAAAAAAAAAAAAAAAAAACCCTCATCCACGTAATTAATTTTGGCATAAAGGATGCGTTGACATTAAATTATAGACAAAATGATAAAATATAACAAAAAAATCGATAATATTAATGAGAAAAAATTTAAGCTAAATTGTGAAATGCCTTTTTTATTCATTTTTGTTAATTTCAACATTTTGTGAATTTTTTTATTTCAAAAACATCCATCAAGACATTTCTATCTACATTTACATTTACGTCGTCATCAATATTTAAAACTTCAATCTACCATCTACTTATCAATTAGTCAATGTTTAGTTCCACTTGTTCTATTTGTTTAAGAAAGAAAGGAGGGGGAAAAAGTTCCATTTGTTAGCTAGTCCTAGTAATCTTTTCCTTTTATATTTAGTTTAGGGTTGAATATACAAACTTTTCCATTACATTCTTCATCAGAAAGGAAGTTACAGAAGTACCCCCTTCTGCAGCCATTCATAGAATGACATTTGACAATTTAGTTTAGGTTTTGATAAAGAGATCTGTAATTTCCTTCATCTTCAAGGTCAGATAAGATCTGAATGGTATTGGTACTTCCCCCAGTTTTGAACAGCACAACTAGAAAATAGGACTTTGATGACTTCAAGGGTAATTTAGTATTTTTCAAATGAAGAGAACTAAAATTTAATAATTTGATGACTCCAAGGGCAATTCTCTATTTTTCAGATGAAGACAGGTTATCAAATAGAATGGGATGTATATTACATAGAAAAAAAGTTTATCCTTTTCCTATAAAAAAAGGTCACAGAAAAGAAAGGATAATCCATGGAAAAATAAAAAACCAGTAGAGCAAGTAAGCTGTAACTAATGTTAGATAATTAGAATCAAACATAGAACTATTTTCTTTTCACACACACAAGTATTGAAGCTAAACAGATACAACAACATATGCCATACACTGTAAGTTGTTGGAGCTGAGAATGATACAATTTCTTTACCTCCATGCTGAAGTAACAACCAAGCTTTTCTTTTCCCATCCAAAATGAAGTGTGCCCATTTCCTCATACATCTTGAATCTGTCACAATACTCCTCAATAAGTTTGCGAATCGGGTCGGTCACATTTTGGCTCATCGAACAAGAAGTGAAGCCTGCCATCGTCATTCTTGCCCACCATTTTCCGGCGACTTCATATCTCTCTACTCTTTCCTCACCTTCACAAGCTACAATGTTGACAATGTCCTTTGCTAAGCATTGCCTTTCTACATTTATTCTGTCTTGACTATCTCTTGGGAGTGTTGCATCGAGAGAATCGTAAACAGCTGCATAGTAGTCATAGGCTTCGACAAACCTTGTAAAGAATGGGGTGGTATTTGAGTTCATGTCCTGTTCGACGACTGTTACTAGTTTTGGGTTCAAGCTCTTAACCATTTGAAGAAGCCTGTCTCGTAGATTTACGGTTGAAACGCTTTCATCTGGCATGTGGTGAAGCAGAAAAGCAAAGTTCACTATGAGTGCTTCTCCAGGCCGGGAGGCGAGCATCGAGGGAGTAATATCAGAAGCATTTGAGGCAATCGCTCGAAATTCAAATGGAACCTGCAGTGCTTTTGCCAATTGCTCGAGCCTTTGCCCAATGTGCTTAAGACCTCCAACGGGGCGCTGTACTGATTCGGGGTCATCAACCCCTGTTAACCTCAAGTGTGGTGGCTTACCTGGCTGAGCTGCTAGCATCTGAATCAATTTTATGTACTGAGTTCCTTGGCTTACATCAAAATCGATTATGTGAATTTTCTTCTCATCTTTCGCTGCCTCAATAATGGCACAATTTGCTGCCATAAAACCAAATTTGAAACAGGGGCAGACCTCAAAAAGGATCTGCATAGCTGCGAGGCGGTCGGAGGAAGGGGGTTCTTTGCATCTCAAAGCTTTATAAAGACATTTTCCTGACTCCAACAACCGAGCAGCAAGACCTTCCACCATATACGCAGCAATCCTCTGTGAGGGATCTCCCTGAACCGAGACCATACCTCGGAGCTGTTCTATCATGGCTGCTGCTTCTTGGAAGTTCTCTTCTGAGATAGCAAAAGCACATTCTAATAGCATTTGTCTAGGATTCTGTGAAGATATCTGAGATGCATCCTTATTGCTGCTGATGGCACTGAAATTAGAATCTGTTGACGAAGATTCCTTTGGCGAGTCCTGAAGTAGTGCATCTTGAATCGAATTTGCCCATTCACTATCAATTTCCATGCTCTGGCCGTTTGCAAGCATCTCAACATCGTAATCTGCTACATCAGGGTCACCCAGCAGATCTCTCTCCAATTCTTGCAACTTCAGTCTCACTTGATCATCCTCAAAATCAAGCTGGTCTGGACTCGTACTCTCGAGGCAACCTGAGTCTGAATTTGATTGACAAGCATCAAAAGGTGTAAATGAATCACACAAGGGGGATAATGAATCAGCCCAAGCGTTGAGGTGACAAGAATTGGTAGAAATGCCAGATATCGAAAGCTCTTCTATCGGGAAGTCGAGGAAATACTTCTCATAGCTCTCACTGCAATATGTATCATTCATATGCATCGTTCTATGTTTTCCAGAGCGAAATCTTTGTGTGGACAAGTCAGGAGCATTATTACTTCCTTTCAATGAGTAAAGCTTGCGACTTCCATATGACAACGGAGATGGATCAGATGGCCTGACTAACGACATCGTTTTCTTAGTCCCAACACTACTTTTGCAGGAAGACCAATTTTACACCATAGGTTTTGCACCTTTGTTAGAAGCTCTGAAAACGCAAAACATTTAACCATAAATCACAGCAACAAACAAAAAAATCCAAATAAACTATCAACCATTCAAATCAAATTCTCAATCAATTCCTGGAGAATTTGCAGCCTAAAAGAGAGGATCATATATAAGTCAACCAAGTATACAGAATCAAAGCCATATTTAATAGAGCAGATTAAAGCTGGGACTCTATCTTTCCTTTGAAGCAATGTCAAAACACAGAGAAACAAAGGTCAAATTGAAGTAAAATTATTCCAAACTTGGAAAAATTTCTTCTAAGCGTTAATTTTAGAAATCTGAAAATCCAATTCACACAACAAAGTCACCATTCTAATGCCTGTCATAATTATCAAATATGACTCAGAGCATGGTAAACATGTGGCTAAGTAAATCTCCATCTAATGAAGCTTATTAAGAAATTTTATAGAGAAAAGGGAAGGGCTAAAAACAGCAAAGGAATCAGAGCTATTTGGTAATGGATTTCAAAATAGAAAGAGGAAAGAAGTTCCAAAGAGAGAGAGAAAGAAAGAATATCCCAAGGAATAAAGCCAATTGATAAGAATTAACTTAGAGAATTAATTTAGATTTTAAAAAAACAAGATTATTTCTCAATTTTAGCCTATCAGTTTATGCAGTAATCACTAATCAGAATGGTAAACGAAACAAGATCATCATGAAGGAACAAGAGAATACAATAACCCCAAACAAAGTAGAGGAAGAAGATGAAGAAAATTTCAAACACACAAACGAACAATCCCAATAATCAGAAAATCTACCTGAAAAAGGGCTCTGCCACAAAGCACTTGAAACCACTCAAAATCAACCTGAAAAGAAGTAAAAAGCCTCAATCGAGAGAACCCAGAAGCCAAAATGAAATTCCCCTTCTGGGTTTTCAATATCTCACCCCTTTTGACAAACAGAAGATTTAAAAGGAACACCCAGAAACGAAAAGAGAAATGTAAACCCTCGATAGAAAGACACAAACAAAGTAAGGAAAATATAAGAAGAAATCAACCAATAAAATCAGAAAAAAGAAACCCAAAACTAAAATTCAGAAGACGCAGAAAAGGGGGAGTTTCTTGGTAAAGAGGAGCAATCTTCTGGAATTCCAAAGTGGGAGAAAAGTAGAAGAACTCACCTTAATATATGAAACTGAAAGGGAAAATTCTCGACACTGGAGAAATTTCTTGGGGTATTTTAGTTGTGGGGGGTTTTTTTGGATGGATTGGTTTGGTGCTACACCAATTTTTCTCTGACTAAAACAAATGGTTGAAAAATATCATATCATGCCTACAAAATGCTGACGGCAGCGCCATGGATGAAATGTGCCTTGTTCCTGAAGCTCAATCCTGACCATTGGGTTTCTCTTGGTTTAAATCAACCGTGCAAAGTTGAAGGCTTTTTTTGGGTTTAAAAGAGATTTTGCTGAAGGCTTCATGGGGAAAATGTTGGGGTTGGATTTTGTAGAAAGTTGTTAAACGAGTATGAAATAAGAAGATTTCATATATTAATTTAAAAAAAAAATAAGAGGGAAATTGAACTTTTTACTCAATATATTTTTTTTTATTTTCTGTTTTTGAAAATTAAAAATCTATTTTTTATCCATTTCTTTCAATGATTTACATATTTTTTTATATACAATGATTGAATTCTTAACTAAATTTCAAAAACAAAACACAGGTTTTTAAAAGTTTCTTTTTTGTTTTTAGTTTTTGGCTTGATTTTTTAAACCATTGATAAAAAAAATAAATTATAAATGAAGAAATTTAGAGGTTGAAGTAGTGTTTATAGGCTTAATTTTCAAAAACAAAAAACAAAGAATCAAATTGTTACCAGAGTTAGTTATTTAATATCGATTTATAAAGTCGATGGGCCAAATACCCTTAAAGATGTTTATAAAATAGGTGGATCTTAAAGATGTTTTATTACACCTATTTGCATCTTATTTAGGGTTGGCAAACTGGGGACCTCTTTAGGGTCCCCGAATCTGGGACGAGGCAGGGATGGGGAGTGTATCCCTGCCCATCCCTGCCCCGATTAGTTTTTTAATATATTTTTCTATATACACATATATATTAGATATTTTAACTTTTTACATTTAGCTTAGTTTTTCATTTAGCCTAATCTAAGACCAATTAAAGTGTTCAAGCCCAAACTAATGTGAATTTTAGGAATTTTTTTTTTAAAAAAAAAAGTTCTCCATGGAGAAACAAAAGTGAAATGGAGAATGGGTCTCCATGGGGACCCGTTTCCCCTACGAGGAATCCCTGCCCAGGGACAGGGATGGGGAACCCCTCCACGCCCCACCCTAGCCCCGTTGTCAACCCTAATCTTATTTCATTGATATTCACCTCAAAAAGATTCTTAGTCATAAACTTTCATGGAAGTAATTATTTAGTTCATAAACTTTTATGTGTAATGATTTTTTTAAGAGTTACGTGTGATGGTTTAATGCCCACTTGCATTGACTAGAGAAAAAGTGTTTTTTTTTAAAAAAAAATATTTTTATTTAATCACTTTTGATGAAAACTATTTAACATGAACTTTTTGAAATTGTTTAGGAGTTGTTTGATAGCCTCCATGAAGCTGGGTTGGGTGGGCTTAAAAAACCCACCCCGTGTTTGATGACCGCTTAAAAGAAAACGATGGGTTAACCCACCGTTTTGCTTACCCTTTTCTCTTCTCCTTTCACACTCCATTTCCAGACATTTTAATTACACTCCCCCCTTTCTCTATCTTCCCGTCACGATTTTTCATTATTCATCTCTCTCTCTTTTTTCATCTTCTCTCTTCTTTCGATGTTTGGTTTGTCTTCTTCATCTCGTCTCTTTCTCCCTATGATTCGAATAGTTTGTATTCCTCTCATACTTCATTCCATATTCAAATTTTCTTGTTCAAACGATGTGTTTCTCTTCTTTGGTTTCTTTGTATGTCTACTTTTTTTAGATCAGGTAGATACGAATGATTTCTTAGTAGATCTAATCATTTTTTGGTAGATCGAACTATTGTTTTTAGTATATATGAACGATTTTATAGTAGATATATTTTTTTTTTCTATTTAGATTTACATTTTTTTCAAATATTTGGTTTCTTGCTAAAGATTTGTACGTCGTCTTGATTTCCTCATGTTTTATTCTTCTTTGTATGTTTGATTTT
The DNA here is from genome assembly GCF_027475165.1 of Benincasa hispida. NCBI lineage: Eukaryota > Viridiplantae > Streptophyta > Magnoliopsida > Cucurbitales > Cucurbitaceae > Benincasa > Benincasa hispida. Next base: position 40,981,426 of record NC_143486.1, on the reverse strand, counting down.
CCGATTATTGTTGCCTCTATACTTCGTCCAATTCTGGACTATTCTAATTTAGCTTTTGTTCCATTTTGGGCATCTTTTTGGCTTGCATGTTTGTGACTAACTAGGGTTTACTCTTATAAATTGTTCATGGTCTCTTACAATTTGTTTCCACTGGCTCGAATGGTTTATATTCGTCTCTATTCTTCCTTCCCCTACTAATATTTGTTCTATTTATTGACTGTCTTCCATACTTTTTTCTTCCAAATTTCCTCTTGCCGCTTTAATAATAAACCATATGTCCTTAGCTTATCCTTTTTCTTATGCTTTTTCAACAAAATTGGACGGCAAGTGAATTCTTTGTAGGGGATAATACTGACCATATTATTAGAGCTTGGTGGAGGTTCAATCCACCCCAATAGTAGATCTATTTTCTATCTTTTTTTCCCTTGAAGGCCGATCATGATTTGTTCCAAAAATCTGTAGTCTCATATTTTAGTATGATTCCTGATTTAATTTTATTTCATTTCAATATTTAGACTACAAAAGGAATGCATCTATATTTTTTCTTATGTTTTGTGGACTGCTTTGTAATTTCTTCCTCCATACAAATTCAATTAGCTTTGTGTTCTACATCTGATGAATGGATTTTTTTTCTTTGTTCCATTGAAATTATTTTCAATATTCAACTAAATTCAATTATCGTACATTTAAATTTAACTTCATTTTACAAGTGTTGAAACTATTTATTTTCTTTACTTGAAGTTGGATTTGTTCCAATGAAATAGCTATATCAAATCCTGAGGCCTTCTAATCTTGATTATCATGTCCATTCTTCTATGAGATATTATGTTGTATTTATGTTCATTTTCAGCTCAACCATCGAATTAATACTGATGTGACCATTATTGAAGTTATTTATTTCTAAGTTGACTCTCTTTATTATGGGTGTAATGTACCTAACTTTTCTCATCAGCCATCCTTATTGTATCCTCTACTTATACCTGAATCTCTCCTCATATGAGACTTCTCCACAGCCTCCTCTAGTAAACTATGTTGGTACGTCCCTACTCTAACCTTTTTATTTCAACTTTTACTAAAATGTTTTACATTTTCATATGTGCTGTTTGGCTATTGCAATATATTTTGTTTCCTTTTTCCACATCTAACTTCAACTTATGTCATCCATATAAGGTATGTTTCCTTCTTTCCTTATTGTCAAAGTAAGAGTTGTCACTAACATTTTTATGTTTTTGTTAGGCCCTGATCGATTCTTTTGTACCCCTAGTTGTAGACTGGACCTTCATTCACTCCAAACATAATCAAAGGTATGATCTATTAATATTTTATTTCTACTTCAATCGTATTGATATACCATATGGTCTAACTATACTTCTTTTTCTTCCATGTAAGGCCCAAACTAATCAAACATACCTTATGTAATTAGTTTGAGGTTCATAAGTTTTACGTTTGCAATGATCTTCATTATAGTCTATTGCTTGTTGAACTTGTTGGGGACTATTTAGTTGTAATGTATTATATGGTTTTGTATTTTTCATTTGTATGTTAAACTTGTTGAGGATTGTTTAGTTGTGGATTTTGATTTGTTGTAAATATTTTGAGGTTTGTTTTAATTTTCAGTCTTTAAATTTCAATTTAGAATTCTATTTATAATTTTAATTTGATGCATTCCATATTCATTTTATTTTATCTGACAATCTTTTGTGAAATTAAAAAGTACACTTCAAATCTATATAGAAAAATGACAATCTTTTGTGAAATTAAAAAGTACACTTCAAATCTATATAGAATAAAAAAAATATTTTTATTTATATAAAGAATAGTTGTAAATACATTAATGTTCATTAAAATAACTATAAATATAAAAAAAAAATATGAATGAATGGAGACCAATTTTGAGGAAAGTTATGTATAATATTTTCTAATATGGCATAAATTCCACAACAAATAACATATAATCATAGAAATAAGCATAGTAACAAAAATTAATACTTTTTCTATATAAAAAACATAGGAATAAAATGACAAAGATCTTAAAATTGCTCTTTAATAAGTCTTGAATTTACTCTTTAACAAGTCTTGAAATTGCTTTTAATAAGAATTAAAGTGACGGACCTATTCCTCGTTGTACCGGAAGAGAAACGGCTACAGTATTGCACACGCCTACTTGCTCGGACCCACTAGAACGATCACATAATATTTCAATCCGAAAACATATATTTTGTGAATTTGCTTTTTGGAACAGCGACATGTTCAGTCATTTGATATAATTTTTTTGATGTTCAGAACAATGTAATTGTACTATACCATCACATTCTCACCATCATTATGAAATGAATGATAATTATTCTATGTGTTATTTCAGTTCCATATATACGATCCATATTATATAAATATAAACTGTTAAGTTATCCAGTTATTCAACGTTTGTGTACAATATGTTAAATAATAATGTTAAGTTAGCAAGATTCAATATACATACATACAATATACCATTTCATAAGTAATTGAGCAATAATTTGACATGTATTTTGGTGGTATGTTTTATAGATTGAAGAGAATTAGAATTTTTACAGTTTTTGAAAAGAATACATTGAAAAGAATCTATTATGTCTTACAAATTGAGAAAAAATTGAGATTTTCCAATGTATGTCATAAAAGAGTTAGAAAATAGGTGTATAGTTGAAAATTAATCAACAACGGCAAAGTAAAAAAGAAAAAAAGAAAAAAAAAAGGAGCCAATATCATTTATAAAAACTGCATCAGATACCCCAACTCAACTCTGTATCCAAACACAGACTTTCAGAAATTCAGTAGACCAAATACAAACAATAATTACCAACTCAACTCAACTCTACACAACAAACACAGACAATTTAACTCTCCAGATAATAATTACCAACTCAACCCAACTCTCTGTTTTTATCACACACCAAACTCCCCTTTAAAAAGTTATTTTGAGTAGTTACCAAATTGTATAAATTTTCCCAAAATGACTTATTTTCAAAATTAAACACTTGAAAAACTAACCTAAACACATCCTTAATCATTTTACTTTTAAAATTGTAATAAGTTAATTCTTGAATTTTAATTTATAATTTATAACAATTTAATATATTATCATAAAAATCTCATTAAACTTCATTGCCATTTTTTTTATTATGTATAAGAATTTTTATTGAATCTTAATAGTACTTTTCACATTAGAGATTAAATTGTTACAAATTGTAAATCATAAAAATTAAACTGATATTTATTAAAGTTTAGATAGAATTAAATTGTTATAAACTTAAGTTAACAGATCACAATGTTATTTTCATAAAAATTTAGAAACTATAAGGGATTTTTAAACAAAACATGTGGACTCAGTTAGAATCTCAACTCACCTATCAGCAAAATCATTTTTTTTTTTTCAAAAAACCAGACAGTTCCACTATTAGGAAGCTAGGGAATCAAGCTATAACCTTTTGAAGTCTAGTAATTGTCTTATTTCTTCATGCTCACATTGATGCATAACCAAATGTCTTAAGTGCTAGACTTATAAAATAATAATTTGATTACTCAAAAACTTTTTGTTAGAAAATGAAATGGTCTAATGGAAATAGTTCATAGATTTAAAGATCAAATTTAAATTTTTAACAGAGTAAAAGTGAAATTGAAAAATATCTTAAAACTTGAATTCCCTAGAATCTTTAACTTAATTAAATTATTATTTGTATATTTATAATTTGTGTTTCATTTCGATTTGATTCTTATTATGTGCAGATAGCTTTTCTTATCTAATATTTTCATATTAAAAAATAATGATAATAAATCGAATTTGTTTCTTCGTCTTTACATCAATAAGTAACATTTTTTTAACGTATATAAACTTAACTCAATTGATTAATATCGTTCCTCATCTGATATTTGAATATTTAAATCTTCATTCACACGTTGTAAGATTAGAAAAATAATATTTTTGCTTTCTAAATAATTAATCAAACTATATTCATTCAATGTAGATTTAAATTTTACTACGGGAATTAAATTAACCACATGTCTCAAGAATTAAATGAGAATAATCATATATAGTTCAAGTTACTAAAATTTACTCTTATTTTAATTTCTTCACTTGAATTGAAACAAAATAATTATTTTCATGAAAAAATTTAATAATTTTCTAATTTCTTTTTTAACATCAAAATCTTTCCAACCAAAAAGATAACACATTCTTTTTTGGGGTTGATTTCCACTCGAGTGGTAGGCTATTTATTATTTATTTTATGTTTTTTAAAATTATTTATTTTATTATTTATTTGGGGTTAATTTTTGTTTTCTTTTATCAGTTTCCTACTTTTTCTTTTTTTAACACACATTTGAACCCTAAGTAAAATTTCAATAACAAAATTAACTTTTCAAAATCGACTTTTTAGTTTTTAAAATTTTACTTGACTTTTTAAAAACATGGTTTCAAAATAGGTAATAAAATAAGATGACTGAATTTGAGATTACTGTAACTTTTAAAATAATTGTTGACAGTTGTGTTTCAGAAAAAATAGCTATGAAAAGAAGTAAAATAGTATTTGGTAAAGCTTAGATTAGAGAGTTTGGTAAATAAATACAAAAGTATTTTATTTTAGATATAATATCTAAAACAGATATATAATCAACTTTTATTTAATTTTTTTTTTGTAATTTAAAATTTTATATAATTATTTAGTATGACAAATTATATTTGTTATCGATTAATTTTTAAATATAAGGAAAATAACTTTAAAATGATGCAATTATCTCATTAAAAATATAAAATAGATTGGTTAGATGAAAATAGATAAATACATAAAATAAATCTTCTTTTTAAAATATAAAATTAAAAACTAAATATTAATTAAAAATTTTACCTGGAGAATCTAAAGGCTCGAAGATGTCGTTTTTAAAGTCAAAATGATTAATTAAAGAGTTGTTTTTAAATATAGAAAAATAAACTAAAATATTTACAAAGTATGGCAAAATTTTAAAACTATAAATGATAGACACTGATAGACACTTGACAGACATTAATAGAAGTCTATCAATATCTATTAACGTCTATCCTTGATAATTCGAAAAATTTGTTATATCTTATAAATATTTTCAACAGTTTTACCATTTGAAATAATTTCCTTAGTTAAATATGTTTTACCAAATAAAAAAAACGTTATTTTTTTCAAATGGGTTTTTGACACACCTAAAGCAATGCCAAACTTAACCAAGTAGTGCATGTGTTTGATATCTTTTCTCTATGCCTATCCAAATGGTAATGTCTTTATTTAATCTAATTAAGGTTTTAATAAGTTCAAATCTCAATAGAATTCCTTTTAATATATATAACCCTCTAATTTAGAAACCACTTATAAAATGGGAAAATAAACTATTTGTTAACGATAATTTAATCAAACAATTGAGTCTACCAAATCGAAGGATAAATTTCCAATTTTCTTGCCATCCATTTAAAATTCTAGTTGAAGGCAAAATTCAAACCAGAAAATAATTAAAAGTAAATCAACCAACATGACATGTGGTAGTCCATAGAATTTATATAACCATTTGCTAATACAATTGGCACCATGGACTTATTTATATATTAATTTTCATTTCCTCATATCATATAGCACTTCTTGAAAAATAATATTATCATTGACGATTAATGAGTCAAAATACGATTCTTGAAATTTCATATATAATATGTAGTTGATATGACTTGTCTCCATATCTATGACCACTTATTAATTAAGATGGCATGAGATTGGATATCCTTATTATTATCTTACATGTTATCTTACATATAATTAATTAGCACATATCAACTTGTAGTTTATTTTGTAGGTGTGGCTCTTAAATAATTGTTTTATTTAGAAGCAAGTATATATTGTTGGGGATAACTTGTCAAAAGAATTAGTTTTTGTTTTTGGCCTACACTAGAAATGTTACAAGTTGTTAAAATATGTTTATACTAAAATATTTTGCTCTATTCGTAAAAAAATATTTAGAGTGATACTAAAATAATTCCATGTGTATCGTTATTGTCTCTCCAATTGAATGGTTTGACATCAAAGTTTCGAGATACTTCTCTTCTCGAGCCAATATCTTTTCATGACTTCTAGAATTCTATTGACAATGAGTGTATGTTCATATATAACTCTCCCACTTTTGATGTACTCGAAAAATGAAAGATTCTTTTAAAACTATTACGAAATGGACAAATAGAAAATGTAAAAAATATAAAATAGTCGAGAATCAACACACTGATTTACGTAGTTCACTAACAATGTGTTAGCTACATCTATGGGGGAGAGGGAGAGGTTTTATTAGAGAAAATGTTACATAATACAAAATGAATATCACCTCTAAGATTTAGAGAGTTTATATAGTGCATTTTTCTAAACCCTAAGGTCATAAATATAAATTATATAAACATGACAAATATATCTAGGGTTTACATTCTCGTACCCTTGATCGTTTGAAGCATCAAACAACAGATTCAAAGCATTGCAGGAAAAACATACTTATGGAAAAACTACATCTTTTAAGTGATGTTTTGTAGGTTCCATCGTTGCTTATAAATTTGGTCTCTTTGCAAGTTTATTGGATAGAGGGTGGGTTTAGGATTGTGTTTGAGATTAACAAGGTTATCATTAAAAAAAAATGGTGATTTTGTTAGTAAAGAATATTTAATTGATAGTTTATTTATTCTAAATATTGTTCCCATTTCTATTTCGATGAATGAAGTAAAGTACTTCTCCTTCTAGTTATATGGTTGATTCTATTAATGTGGTGTGGTAGACTAGAACAAGTGAATGTGCATCAAAATTAATTAAAGTAGCATATTCGACATTCAAGAAACTTATCATAATAGTGTAACATATAGATGTATGTATTCAAACGATAATTCAATTTGTGAGTATGGGGATGCCAAATTTTTCAGTCATATTTTCTCCATGATTAAGGCAGTTACATAGTCAATTGGTACTTCACCTGGTGACCAGGAATTTGTACCTTTTTCATCTACCTCTAATAGTATGCCTGAGTATGAAGATCTTAGAAGAAAGAAAAAGCAAAGGATTAAGAAAAATTTTAGACATGGTTTTTAACTGTTTTTCTAGTTGAAAATTTAGATAAGGTAGATGATCAATTTGTTTGCATGTAACTTTGGATCTTCCCAAGAAACTTTGGATCTCATACGCTCTAATTTATAGAAATAAATTCAATTAAAGAGTGAACTAGATTCTTTAGTTATGAATCAAATATATGACTTAATAGGTCCTTCTAAAGATATAAATTTATTAGGTGTAAATGAATTTTCAAAAAAAGAAAAAAGAAAAGAAAATTAGAATAGATGATTCAATCGAAAAATTGAAAGCTAGATTTGTAGTTTAAGGCTATATGAAAGAAAAAAAAAACAAGTATTGATTATTTTGATAAATATTCTTCTATGTCATAGCTACTATTAGAGCTTTGATCTCTTTTCGCAATTATTAGTTGCCTAATAATACACCAGATGAATGTAAATATGACAATAATGGTGTTTTAGGGAATGAGATATATATGATATAACCTGAAGGCTCTGTAGTTACTAGTCAAAAGAATAAAATATGCACGTTGAAAAAATCTATTGGTGATCTTAAATAAGCTCTCAAAAAATAGTATGAGAAATTTAATATTGTTTAGAAACAACGGTTTTAAAGTAAATTCCCTTTAATATTGTGATTGTCGTGATTATATGTTTGTATATTGATGATATGCTTAATTTAAGTACAAACATAGATGTGATTAATAATACCAAATTATTCTTTTAGTCATATTTTAAAATAAAAGATTTAAGTGAGGTTGAAGTAGCTTGGTGAAAAAATTAGGGAAAAATGAAAAGGGGTTCTTGTCATGCCAATATATCACACTACATTGAAAAGATGATAAAAAGATTTGATTATTTTGATGATCTTCTTGTAAGAACACCTTATGATTCTAGCACAAGTCTTAAGAAAAATAAAGATGTTGTGTTTCTCAATCTAATAAATATGCCAAAATTATAGGTAGTGTTATGTGTTTTATGAATTATATTACACATGATATTGCGTATGATGTGAGTAGATTGAGTACTAGATACACACATAATCTTGATAAAGATCATTAGACTGCTCCTCATCATTTATTAAGGTATTTTATGAGTACAATGGATCAATTTTTGCACTTTAACAAATTTCTTGTAGTATTACAAGATTATTGTAATGCAAATTGGGTAACGAATAACCATAAGGTGAATTCTGCTAGCAAGTATGCATTCATTTTAGGTGGATGAGCTATTTCATGGAAATCAGCAAAGCACACATTCGTAGCACGATCTATCTTTAAATCTGAGTTCATAACTCTTAAGCTAACAATGTAAAAGGTTAAGTGTTTAAGAAGCCTTCTAAGAGATGTGTCATTATCGGGGGAGGGGAGCGTTTGCATTGTAAACTCACAATGGCTATACGAAGTATCTAAAACAACATGTATAATGACAAGAAATCAAAGACATATACGCTTGAGACATAGAGATGTGAGACAATTATTGAATAGTGGAGTTATCTCCTTCTATTATATGAAACCAAAAAAAACTTAGTAGATTTTCTCACGAAAGGATTAATGAGGAAAGTAATTTTAAATCTTCAACATGTATGAGACTCGAACTCTTAAAATAAATATAATACTTTACTTTCCTATCATGTTCTATCATATGAATTCATAACCCTTTATTTTAAGTCGTCTAAGTATCGACTTAATGGATAACTTGAATAACTTTAAAAGTCCATCTTTATATGACAAACTAATATAAGACAATTCCAAAATATTGTGCCAAGAGGTTGATGTAAAAGTGAATATATATCCAAAATGTGAGACCATTAATTCAAGATTGTCTTCTAGTTTCCTAATATCTCATAAAAGTGGCAAGATTCTTTTTAAAAAGTAATTTAATACAACTTGCACATCTTATAATAATCTTTCCCCCAAACAAAAATTTCTTATTTAAATATTATTTTAATTTATCTACTTTCTACTTCGTTCATTTTGATCCCTTAAAATATATACTTTAGTTTTTATACATTCAAATTTATTCATTTTAGTCTTTATACTCTCAAGATGTTTATTTTGATCCCTATAATTTTAAAAAAGCGTAGCCACTTTGATCCCTTGCTTCTTATTTTTATCTTATTTCTTTCCATCAAAATTTTAACACGACAATTCATTCACTAGTTTTCTTTTTTTAAAATGTAGTCATACATTCACATTAAATATTCCATTGTATATAAAATTCATGCTAACCTTTTGAACATAGAAATCAAAATGATTACTTTTTAAAAGTAGAAGACTAAAACAAATACATATGAAAGTATAAAAACTAAAATGAATAAAAGGTATTAGTAGACTAAGGATGTGCTTGGAATGCATTTTCAAAGTATTTAATTTCAAAAAATAAGTTATTTTAGAAAAAACTGAAGTATTTGACAACCACTCAAAATAGCTTTTGAAGAGTACTATCAACCAATTTTGTCAAAAGTGTTTAAATAAAAATAATCTCTTTTTAAAAAGGGTATTTTTTTTCTTTGGTCAATTGAAATAGGAGCAGAGAAACCAAAAAGTGTTTGGGAATGACGCGTAATTAAAACATCATTGAAATGAGGTTCGTTGGAGGTATTATTGTATTGTATTTGGTGCAATCCATCCAAAGTCAATGTTTTCGGACGCTCCCTCTTTGACTTTACCAAACCCTCAAACACACCCTTTCTTTTCATTTCCCATGTTCTTATACCATTTTTTTCAAAGACGTGTCTTGCCAAAAGACCAAAAACACCTTTCAACATTTCAAATAATATATTACAAAAAGTAAATATATATGTTTGGTGCCAATTGATAGTGAAATTCTTTATCATTATTCCACATAGTATATCGTAATGTTCACTTTAGGTTTAGACGTGCATCATCTTGTTATATTTTTGGTATCTACTTAGAACTTACATGCTAATGAAAACATTATTTTTTAACAAAAACTTTTAGAAAAATTATGATAATAAAAAAGTATAAGAGTAAACTAATGTCAATCAAGAGAAATATACATAGATTATTTAGATCCATAAGATGTAAATATGAAATATTATTTAACGAATCTTTCTTGATGAGTCTCATGGTGCAACTTTAGAGTAAGGATACACAATTTTCACTATAAGATGGAGAATATGAGGTTCAAATAGAATAATGTTATGATCTAGTTGATTCAAGTATCCCCTAATTGAAAGGGTCAATGAGTTGGTTTCGACTAGGTCACACCATTATATGAAAAGATCATCTCTCCATGATCAAAGTGAATGCATATGTATTCATTAAATAGCTCAAATATAACTTTCAATTAATTTGTTAATCATATATTATGAATTAGTTATTAAATTCACTTCAATAAGTTATTTAATATTTTAATTCTCAACATTTTTTTTTCTAAAATGAGTCACTAAGCTTTCTCTCAAATTGTTATCTATTTGTCTATTTTTAAATACATTGCAACTTTGTTAGCTTGGTCACATCCAAGTGCTCTTTTTTTTTTATAAAGTTTATTATATTTGTGAGAGTTTTAAACCTAACTTAGATGGCCAAACAAAACGCAAACAATCAGCAGAATAAAACGAAAGCAATAAAGAACGAATACCAAGACATATAGTGGATCGACCAGTTTGGTCTACATCCACTTTGAGAACCGGCTTGAATCAATTTTATTATGAGCAATGAGGAATTTACAATTACAGATAATCAATAATAATCACCAATTTGTAATTTGATACCACGGATACCGAGAGATCGCACAAGACATCGTCTCTGAAACCGAGAACAACCCGCTGGAAAAACATCCCAAATCAAGTGCACCAACCCGCCTCTGATCGGCGAACCACGCCTAGACCCGCGCATCTCTCTTTGTTGCTGACAACCAGTGAACCCACGTCGAACGAAACCCACCGGAAGCAAAATGCCTGCCCAGACCGAACCACACATCTGCGCGGACACCCACTCTCGAACGCCGACGGACACCCACCGAAAGCAAAACGCCTGCCTAGACCGAACCGCACACCTGCGCGGACACCCACGTTCGAATGCTGACGGACGTCCGGTCGAAAACTACCAGTGCTCACTGACCGACGAGCACCCACGCAAAACAGCCATCGAACACCCACATGTGGATGGTGAAAACCCACGCCAGACAGCACCTGTCGCCGACTGGTCTGCTGTGAGTCTTCCCTATAAAATCGAGCGGCTACTGCTGTGTGTATTCCTCTAAAAAACCGGCTGCATCCCTCTCTGTTTTCCTCAAACGGTTGCCACTATGTTTTTCCCCTCAAGGTCACGATTTTTCAGCCCTAAGAGGAAAATGGGTTTAATTACAAAAAAAAACCATTTGCCCATAATTACCAGAATTCAATTGGGCCTTTAATTTCACCAAAAACCCAATAAAGCTCACTTAACTACTTTGTTATTTTCTACAAATCTCCCTCATAACAAGAATATTTAAGTGCCAAGTTGATTCTCCAATCTCCCTATCATCCAGATTTGATATTCAGCCCATCTAATAGATATTTAAACCTATGGGCAGGAAGAACCTTGCTTAACATATCTGACAAATTCTCAACTGTGTGAACCTTAACCAATTCAACATCCTTCTGGGCCACAACTTCTTTGACAAAATGAAATTTGATATCGATATGCTTCGACCGTGTGATGAGATGGATTCTTCGCAAGATGAATAGCACTTTGGCTATCACAACAGACGATAGGAATAAACTCCTGCGATAACAAATCACCAACTATCATTTTCAACCATATTGCCTCTTTCACAACTTCACCCACTGAAATATACTCTGACTCAATAGTAGACAAAACAACATTTACTGTAGAACAACCTTCCAACTGACCACATTACCAAACAAACAAAAAATGTGGCCTGATAGCGACCTTCTTTTGTCAAGGTCTGCAACGTAATCTGCATCTGTGAAGCCTTCTAACAGTGTTGATTTATCACAATCCCTACTAAAACACAATGATACACTAGCACTACCTTTCAAATATCGAAGCACCCATTTAACTGCATTCCAATGCTCCTTCCCAGGATTTAACATAAACCTACTTATTATACTTATAGCATATCCCAAGTCAGGCCTAGTACAAATCATCAAATACATAATATTTCCAACAACATTATAATAGGGAATATTAGACATCTCTAACCTTTCTTGTTCAGTAACAGGACACTGAGATGAAGAAAGCCTAAAATGAGATGCTAAGGGTGTCGAAACTGCCTTACAACTAGACATATTATACTTCTCAAGTAGTTTATGCACATAACTCTCCTGCGAAATGGTTAACAAACCTTTCTTCCTATTTCTTTTCACATCCATGCCTAAGATCCTTTTCAGTTCACCTAAATCTTTCATCTCAAATTCACTACTCAACCGTTTCTTGTGATCATAAATTTCAGAATAATCCTTAGACACCAGGATCATATCATTTACATATAGAAGTAGATAAATGTATGTACCTTTCTAAGATAGTTTCCAGTACATGGAGGCATCATATGAGCTCCTATACTATGAAGCACAGACATAGATACGATTACATGATATGGATACGATCGGATACGACGATTCGTCAATTTCTAAAAAACTAAGATATGGATACGCCTAAGGATATGTCATTTTTTATATATTTTTTAATATATATATTTCTAAAAAATGAGGATACTAATACGTTGAAGATACATTTTTTTAAAAAAAAAAATCTAGTATATAGATAAATTTAGCATACAAGTTAATAACAATAGCATAAAATAGAATACAAACATTGAAATACAATACAAAAAAAGAAACATCTAAGATGTTGAAGTACAATAGTTATTAAAATGCAATAGAAAAGTGACTCATATTACAAAAAAGAAGAAGATTAGAGGGACAAATATGAAGATAAACGAAGAATTTCTTCATTGAATTGTTGAAGACATCCAAATGGTTTATATTTTGGTGGACTTTGTGGGGACTCAAATGTGAAAATGAAGATTAGATGATTCTAGGGTTTGGTTTTTTTATATATTTTTTTCCTTTTAGCTTTGGATTCGAGTAGTGAGATTTTTAAATAGGTTACCTAGTTTTAGATTGAGAAAGATTAGATGAGTTGCTTGTCTTTTTTTCTTTAAAAAAAAGTATGAGTAGAAATAGATATGTCAAATCATGTGTCAGATACGTATCTGGAAGTATCGATATCCAATACGTGTCTAATATGGATTATTTGCCTCACATGAAGTATCTGTGCTTCATAGCTCCTATGAAACCCCTGCTTCAGAATAAAGGTGTCAAACCTGATATACCACTGTCTCGGCGATTGCTTCAGTCCACAGATGGAATTGTGAAGATGACAAACCATGTCTTCCTTTCCTTTCACCTCACAGCCCTTAGGTTGAGCCATGTAGATCACTTCCTCTATTTCTCCATGAAGGAAAGCTATGGTGACGTCTATCTATTCCACAAACATATCAAAGTAAACAACAATAGATAAGATTAATCGAATGGATGAATACCTCACCACCGGAGAGAAAATCTCATGAAAGTCAACTCTCTCCTTTTAAGTGTAGCCCTTGGCTACCAGTCTAGCCTTATACCTAGGTTTGCTGTCACCTCCTATACCTAACTTGATTTTATAAATCCACTTTGATTGAATGAGTTTATGATTAGGAGGCCTTGAAACCAATGACCATGTCTGATTCTTCTACAATAAGAACAACTCTGCTTCTATAGCATCCTTCCATTGTTCCTTCGAATCAGATACAATTGCCTCCTCAAAAGTAAAAGGCTCTACTTCAATACTATTAACTATACAAGTAAGAGCATAAACAACTAAATCAGCATAACCATACCTCATAGGAGCCTGCCTCACTCGCTGAGGCCTGTCACGTGTAAGCTGATAGTTCTGTAGGTCACTGCTACTTGAACTTTCTTCACTGAAAGCTCCCTCATCAATCAAAGTCCTCTGCAGTTGAGGCTGTCTACCATCAGAACTGGATGATTGATCACTGGATTCGCCTGAACTAACTGATGGTTGTGCTTTAGAATCAATTCTAACCTCTGCCTCAACCTGATCAATTGTCTGCTGTTTCTGCTCTTTGACACAAAATTGCATCTCTGTTTCATTAAAGGTCACATCTTTTTTGATAATACATTTATTTATGCTCTCTTCCAAGCACCAAAGTTTATATCCTTTAACACCCTGAGGATAGCCAATAAACATACATTCAGTGCCCCCTTATTCAGCTTCCTTTCCTTAACATGAGCATAAGCTGAACATCCAAACACTCTGAGATGATCCAAACTTGGAGCTTTTCCTGTCCATATCTCCTGAGTAGTCTTTAGGCCTAAAGCGGAAGACGGACTCCTATTAATGAGATAATAGGCTGTTTGGACAGCTTCCCCCCAAAACTTCAATGGTAATGAAGCATTTGTCAAGAGACATCTTGTACGCTCCATAATTGTTCTGTTGAACCTCTCAGCTAAACCATTCTACTGTGGAGTGTATATAACAGTGAAATGCCTCGTAATTCTCTCAGATTTGCAAAATTTATCAAATTTTTTATTCACAAATTCTAAACTGTTGTCTATCCTCAGATACTTTGCCTGTTTGGTTCTCGACCTACTTTTTCCATTCAAGAAATTTTCCAAAACCTTCATCCTTCTGTTTCAGTGGATACAACCACATCTTCCTTAAAAAATCATCAATGATTGACATGAAGTATCTCGAACCTCCCATCGAAGGTACCTTTGTAGGACCCCACAAATCTGAATGAACATAATCCAAAATTCCTTTGGTAAAATGCTTCCCTTTCCCAAACTTCACTCTGGTAGACTTTCCCATTATGCAATGTTCAAAAAAATGGGAGTTCAATGTTTTTAACTCCTCTAAGCCAACCTTGTTGTGAAAGAGCTTGAAGACCTCTTTCACTCACATGAGCTAGTCTGTTATGCCATAACATAGACTTATCTGTTTCTTTCCCAGATGCAGCAGCACTACCTAAAACTGCAGTACCCTCCAACACATAAAGGCCATTCCTCAAGGTCCCCTTCAACTTAACCAAAGAACCCTTGATAACCTTCAAAACTCTATTCTCAGATTTATAGGAATAACCTACTCTATCTAATTCGCCCAAAGAAATTAGATTTCGTTTGAGTTCTGGAACATACCTTACATTTGTAAGAATTCTGACCATTCCATCATGTGTTGCAATTCGAATTGACCCAATTCCTTTTACATCACAAGTACCATTATCACCAAGCAAAATTGATCCTTCATCATTTTCCTTAAAGTCAATCAAGAAATCCCGATTAGGAGTCATGTGAAATGTGCACCCTAAATACATGATCCAAGCATTCTGAAAAATCCATGCTAGACACCATCAAGACCTCTACTGAATCATACCCATCAGTAACATTTGTTGTACTAGATTCCCTTGAATGCTTGCTACTTGATGCTTCCTTGCTCTTATTCAAAGGGCAATTTTTCTTAAAGTATCCTTCTTTATGATATAGGAAACACTTTTTGGCTTTCCCCTTTGATTTTGACCTGGATCTCGACTGTTTTCCTTTTCCGTTCTTTTTCTCACTTCTGCCGCTGGCCTTGAGTAACTCTACATCCTTGCGTTCCTTTTTAATCTCGAGGTTTCTTATTCTCAAGGCATCCAACACTATATCCATAGACAATGAATCCCATCCATATTTAATAGCTGCCTTAACTTCTCCATACAATTCAGACAATGAATTCAGAAGAATAATAGCTTGATTTTCATTTGCTTCTCACCGATGTTATTGAGATCAACTATAATCTTCTGGAATTCATCCAAATTCTCTTCTAAGCCTTTACTAGAGTCCATCTTATATTCAAAAAATTTCTCTTTTAGATATAATTTATTTGGCAAGGACTTAGTCAAATAAAGACTTTCTAATTTCTTCCATAACTTCGCTGTAGTAGTGGCTTCATCTACTAGCCTAAGCACTCCATCTGACAGATATAGAATTATCGTTGAATAGGCCATCTCACCCATATCTCTTTTTTCAGCTTCTGTAATTATTGGTAGAAGGTCATTGTTGTACCAGAATAACCCTAATCTTTTTCCTCCATAACCCGAAACACCCTTCCCATAAAATTTAACAACTTCGAACCGTGTAGACATCGAAGCCATCTGTCAAGTTAATCCCAACAAAATTCTCCTGAACAAAGAATATGCCAACACACTACCAGGAGCTCTGATACCACTTGTGAGAGTTTTGAACCTAACTTAGATGGCCAAACAGAACGCAAAAAATCAGCAGAATAAAACGAAAGCAATAAAGAATGAATACCAAGATATATAGTGGTTCGATCAGTTTGGTCTACATCCACTTTGAGAACCAGCTTGAATCAATTTTATTATGAGCAATGAAGAATTTACAATTACAGTTAATCAACAATAATCACCAATCTGTAATTTGATACCACTGATACTGAGAGATCCGCATAAGACGTCGTCTCTGAAACCGAGAACAACTCGCTAGAAAAACAACCCAAATCAAGTGCACTAACCCACCCACCTCTGACTGGCGAACCACACGCAGACCTGCGTGTCTCTCTCTGTTGCTAACAACCGGCAAACCCACACCAAACAAAACCCACCGGAAGCAAAACGCCTGCCCAGACCGGACCACACACCTGCGTGGACACCCACGCTTGAACGCCGATAGACACCCGCGGTCGAAAATTACCAGCGCTCACTGATCGACGAGCACCCACACAAAATAACCGTCGAACACCCACCTGTGGATAGTGAAAACCCACGTCGGACAGCACCTGCCGTTGACTTATCTGCTGTGAGTCTTCCTTATAAAACTGAGCGGCTGCTGCTGTGTGTATTCCTCTCAAAACTGGCTGCCTCCCTCTATGTTTTCCTCAAACGACTGCCACTATCTTTTTCCCTTCAAGGTCACGATTTTTCACCCCTAAGAGGAAGATGGGTTTAATTACAAAAAAGTCATTTGTCCAATGCCATTGAACCTTTAATTTCACCAAAAATCCAATAAAACCCACTTATAAATACTTATTATTTTTCTGCAGTATCTTCCTAAATCTCAACAATAGAGATCAAATATTTATGCTCTTACAACTTTGACATATTCTCAAGATTGTTCTTTGATTTGGAAAGTGATTTTCAAAAAGTATTCTCTTCTTATTCTTGATGAGGAGGTATCTAATATACCAAATGCAGATTATATAATACACCATAATTATATAAAATTATTCAAACTAATTCATCAAATTATATAATTAATTAATTTTAATTATCAATTACTCATTTAAAATTTAATAACATTCCTATATAAAATCAAACACAAATATATATATATATATATATATATATAGAAAAACTTATTTGATCGATCCTTAGATTTGAGTTTAGTTTCTATTAAGTCTTTAAACTTCAAAATATTGTATTTTTAGTTCTTAAAATTTAAGTTTGGTTTCCAATTTTATTCCCAAAATTTAATAATGTTAAAATTTAACTTAAACTTTGAAAAATGAAGATACAAAATTTTGAAAATTAAGGATCAAATGAAAATTAGACCTAAAATTAAAGACTAAAATAGTATTTTTAAACTAAAGGCTTCTTGCCATGTTAAAACAGCCCGATTTAGAAAATTCAATGACCGTTAAGACTTGTACATTAACTTTAAAATGACCAAGCCATAAAAGGAATAATGTGGAGGGTCATTTATGCTCATCATGGCATGACTTGTACTTCATGATTTTACATTGACCTTATGACCTTCATATATTGACAGCTCAAGTTAGGCCAAATTTAATTTGATAAAGATCATGTCAAGAAGTCTTGTGAGTAATTTGTATATAGCTTATTGAATAATATACATAAACTATCCAAAAGTTTTTTTTTTTTAATAAATATAGTATTCGAGGTTCTATTTTTTCAACCCATATATTGTAAAAAGCATATGAGTTCATAGTATGAGTTTATAGTACATGAGTTTATACCTTATAACAATAATATATTGTTTTCATAAACTATTTTAATTGTTATTTTTTTATCATTAAATGTTAAAGCTTTGTAATAAATGTCAATGCTTCTCTTGTAAATTTATCGGGGCTTGGTCAACATTTTAGTTGTTGATGTCAAATTTTGGCCAAGGATAAATGTATCTGGTCTCCACATGATAACAACTGTGAATTTGTAGAAGAGAGGACTTGCAAAATAAAGCAAATGGGATCCGATGCCTAACTCAGTAATTTAGGGAAGAGATGACTTGCAAAATAAAACAAAGGGGATCTAATGCCTAAGTCAGTAAGAGAACTAGATGTATAGAAAAAAATCAAAACTTCTATGTTACCTTTTATGGAGCTATAAGGGATATATATAGGAAAGTTACCCTAGATTGTTCCTTAGGGTTTCGAAATTACCTTACATAATTAGATGACCTACCGAATCAAGAGGCAGGTCCAATTTTATGCTTTCCTAGGGTTGGCCTCGTCCTTGTCGAATGAGGCCGAACATCTTGTTTGGGCCATATCTCAGGTCCAAAATGCTCTCTCGGGTTGGGTACATGCCCCGATAGGTATTTGGCAAGGCTCAGCCTCGTCCTTGGCAAGGGCGAGCATGTTGGCTTGTGCCTACCCAAGCCAACTCTCTTTTCCTTGACCCATTTTGGTCCACAATTTCCATTTTTGGTTCGTATCATGCTTATTCTTGACTTTGTCATTTCTAAATATCAACTATAAGTGTCGCCTTCGACTCTTGGTCTTGAGGGACATTTCGTTTCTGTTACCCTAAATCACTCATATCATTAGTAATCGAAGAAGAAGATAATGCCATTGCAAACTTTCAAATGTAGTGATTTAGAAAACTACCTTTTGACCTAACATAGTATATATAGCTCACGTTGTGAAAATATTAAAATAAGAGCAGAAGGTCTTAGGTTCAAATCTAACTTGAGGGGACACTAACTTAGTTATTCTATATTTGTTGTTAACTAAACATCTAAGTTCATTTACCGAAGTTAAGACCATATCTCCATTACAGCAAAAACATCAACTCTAGATCAAATCAAAACCAATCAAAATGTACTTCTAGCATAAACTTTCATGAAAATAATAATTTAGTTTTTTACTTTATTTGGTACGACTTAATCTTTGTAAAATCAATTTTAAAACAATTTAATCTATAAACTTTAATATGTAATACATCCACATACTTTAATTTTGTAAAAAGACAGTCTTTGTAACATTTAAGATTTGTAACAATTAATATATATAAAAAGTTAAGATTTATTGATATGTCTTATATATTTAGATCAATCTATCGAGTATTTATAAACTACAAAACTAAGTAGTTACCTAAAAAAAAATACTTAATTTTGATGAAAATTTTTCATAGAACATACTTA
The DNA here is from genome assembly GCF_027475165.1 of Benincasa hispida. Lineage (NCBI taxonomy): Eukaryota > Viridiplantae > Streptophyta > Magnoliopsida > Cucurbitales > Cucurbitaceae > Benincasa > Benincasa hispida. Next base: position 40,961,927 of record NC_143486.1, on the reverse strand, counting down.
AATTGTTATATTATAAATTTTAAAGAATAGCGGCTAAACAATTACATACAAAAGTTCATAGACTACATTGTTACAAAATTGAAACTATACAAACTCTATGACCCGTTTGTTAATCATTTCGTTTTTGGTTGTTAGTTTTTTAAAAATTAATCCTATTTACTCTTTATTTCTTATAATGATTTGTAGCTTTCTTTAGTATAATGCTTGAATTCTTAGCCAAATTCAAAAAAATAATAATAATAAAATAAAAAGTTACTTTTTTTAGTTTTAATTTTTTTTTTGGTTTTTTAAAGTATTAGTAAAAAGTAGATTACTACAAAGGAAGAAATGTGAAGGTAAAAGTAGTGTCTATAAATTGAATTAACAGAAACAAAAAAACAAAAACCAAATAATTATCAAATAGATCTAAATGGTTGGAAATTTAAAATTTCAAGACTAAGTTGTAATTTTCATAAAAAATGATAGACTACAAATATATTTTTAAACTATATTTCAACATACTCGAGCAATAATTCCTTACCTCGTCAAATCACTGTCTTGACTGCAAAACACCAAACTTAACCCTAAGATTCAAATAAGATGAGAGGAAAAGAATATGATATTTTAATTATGATGTGGAAAAGTAGTAAAGTTATTGAGCACATATAGGAAAATGGTAAGCATAATATAGGTTAAAGTCACCATTTTAGTGGGGTTTTCAAAGCCAACATAATTACACTGACATTCTATCCAAAGCATCCACAATGACATATTTTGTGGCAATTTTTGATTCATTTCCCATTGCTACTAGAGGGTCAAAATGGCAATCTGTACATGTTGGACGAAACTTACACCCACCATTGTTGTGCTTTGCCTATCACCATCCATTTCAAATACCTCATTTCAAATTTTGTCTTAGCGCACTATATGATCTACTACCATCCTTACAATATTATATTGTGTGTCAATCTAAGTATACCTTATAATTACTTATAATTTGTATCTATGATTAAGAAGTTGAAATTTTGAATCAATTCGACTGACGTGTTGAACTAAAAAAAGATATACTATCATTAGTAGTTTTGTTTTTAAAAATAAATATTTAATTGGGTTATTTATTTTTAAACTTAACTCTTATGGGATGTTTGTTTCAAGGGTTGGGATTGAGATGAGTTAGGCATCCTAATTCCAACCCTTGTTTGAGACAAGAGTTTAAGAATCCAAGACTTCCTATACTCTTTTCTATGAGTTTGAATAGTAAATACTATTAAAATCCATGGGTTACACTTTTTTTTCTAATTTAATTTAGGAAGTTTATTGACTAATTTTCGGACACCACCTCTGGCAACTGCCAACCAATTCTGACCACCACCTCCGACGACCACCACCAACAACCTCTAGTTTCAATTTCCGGCGATCCTGTCGACAAACTTTCGGCCATCAACTCTGGCCAAACTTCAGCCGCCACCGACCAACTTCGATTGCCACCTCTGGTGACCACTACCGACCAACTCCGACCGCCGCTGTCCACCTTCGATAGCCACTTTGGCCAAACTTAGGTCGCCACGGGCTAACGTTGGGAAATATTAATAAAAATGCTTTTAGTATATAGCAAAATAAACAAACTTGTATATAAAAATACATTTAAGAAAGAGTTGAAACACATGTATGTTTTTATTTTAAAGAGTTTTTTTTAATCAAAAGTTTTTAAATAAAAATAATTTTTTGAAAAACAGTTATTTCTAAGCAATTCCAAACAAACTCTTAGTTTAATTACAATAATATTTTTTAAAATACACTTTCTCTTTCTTCTAATTCTTTTTTCATTTGGAGTTTTTTTTTCTTTTTAGTTATTATTATTTATTAGATTATCTTTTTTAATTCTCTCTCTTCTCTTATTTGTTTACATGTTTCCTTTATTTTAGAATATTTCCTTTATTTTCTTTTATTTATCCTAGCTATAAATTGATCACTGCAAGAAACATCCCTTATATCTTCTTTTCATATTATTATTATTATAATTATTATATAGACACAATTTTAATAAAAATTGAATAATAAAGAGGGCTAAAAAGTAAATTGAACTAGATTTTTTATGTAAAATTAATAGCCCACTAGACTGCAATTTTGTAATTAAGTATATTAACTCAAGCTAATGGGTAGAAAATCCTAATTTAAGTTAGTTAAAGTGACAAAAGTCTATATAACATTTTATTTAAAAAAATCTAGTAAAATCAAAATCAAATTAATAAAACAATAGATTGAATAAAATTATAATTTTAGTCAAATCTCTATTTCAAAATTTAAAAAAATACAAATATTCTTTAAAACATTTTAGATTATTTAAACTATATTAAAATATTTAACATGACAAATTTAAACTAATATCAAATCCAAAAACTGATTAAATATAAGAAAATATTTAACAAACTCAAGATTTATAAATCTGCACACTATTCCTAGGCTTCCTAAGTCTGCACTCCAAACGCATGCTTCTTAAATCTTAGACTTCCAAAACCTGCACTCCAAACACAGTTTTGTTAAACTCAAACTATCTAAATCTCATAGACTTAACATTTTCAGGATAACATTCCAAGTATGTGTGCCAAAACTTCCCAATGTGTTTTGAAAAACAAATGATAAAAAGTGATCACAGTTACACATGCAATTCAACCAAAAGGAAATCGACAATATCATGTAATTAAGTCAGAAAATCAGATAGGGAGGTTGAATTTGGTCAAGAAGAGCTTCTTCCTCACAATTTGATCCTTTTTATGGCTTCATTGTCCCTAGACATTGAGTTGCTGCTGTTGTTTGTGATGTTGGAGTAAGAGAAATAAGTGAGCTGTTATTGGCATCTAGATTTTCAATAAAAGTATGTTGGTTGGATGCTTAGCTTGTTGATAATTTTTAAAACTGATATTTTGTCAAAAAATTTCAATACACTTGAAATGTCAGATGTCGAATCTAAGCACATGTGGAAATGACGATGTCAAATATATGGAAATGTCAATGCCAAGTTCATGTATAAAATATGTGGACAAGTTGCACGTCTACAAAATTTTAATACGCCTGGTTAGACATCAAGATTTTTATTAGATATAGTATGTGTTAGTTTATTGAAATTTGTTAATATTCCTTTTATTATGTTGAAGTTTGTAATAATACTAAAAATGTGCTATCTCCCTTTACTTAATTCGGGGTCGTTGCTCTATTTCATGCACTTATTTGATGATTTTACAGATCTCGGACATCTAAGAGGTAGAATGAGGCATTCGGTGCAAAATGGTGTTAAAACATACCAAATTGAAGCTCAAATGCATCAAGGGAGAAAGAAAGTAAAGAAATTATGAAAATGCCACTGAAAGAGAGTGTAGCTGCGCTTTGTGCGACGCTTGAAAGAAAAATGCATCTGATTTGAGAATTTGAAAGAGCGTTGTGGCACCGCGATGCTCTGTAACTTGACAGGATGGTGCACGCGTGTTGAAGTTGAAGGTTTGTGAAAACCCTACGGAAACCTGATCGGATCCCAATTTAATTATTTTACATAAACATATTAATTCAGAGATGGAAACAAATTATGCATTCAAAAACAACATGCTTTAAAACAGAAATAAGAAAAGAGAAGAGGAATTAGGGTTAGGATAACACTTACCCTTATAGTCACAAAACCCTTTAGGAATTCCTCTCCGATTTGATGATCTCAACAAAACTCTCCAAAGACTCCTTGAATCACGAACACACCAAAACGACAACAAGCCATATCCAATTTGGTTGAATACCACTACAATGGAAACCATAGTATTCTCCCTTGAGTTAAATCAGAGGAAGTTTGTGGGTTTCTCTTTAACTTTTGGGAGTGGGTAGAATTATTATTATTCTTATTATTCTTATTATTATTATAATAGAGTGATTTTAGAGGGAGAGTTTGTGCAAAGGATTTCATGGAGAGAGATTAATCGTTCTGCATTAACAAGGAAGAAAATGACCTCTCCCAACTGTCCCACTTCCATGATTTTTTAGAGAATTTGGGATAGGTTATAATAACTCTGTCCCTTTTAAAATTCAAATTTAATATTAAATTAAAACTAATTTTAATTTAATTAATATAATATAATATAATTATATAATAACTAACTTATCATATAATATATATTATACTATATGTCATATCTAGTACAACATATAACCTATCATTTATATTATATCAAATATAGCATAACTTATAGTTTGAAATTCTCTCATTAAATCTATAGAATTTAATATAAATCAAATTCATATTAAATTTAACTTATAGTTTTTATATGTATCCAATTTATATAATTAATATTTGAATCAAATTCAAATATTTATTTCCTCTCAAATTAAACTTTATATTATACTGTATCAAATAAATTACATTATATCACATATAATGAATTTATATTAATTATATCATATATAATTAATTTCCTCAATTAATTTGAACAATTCAAATAATCCAAAATTAATTCGATTCTCAATAATCTCAATTGAGCTACCGAGGGGACCTTATGGACCTATATATTGAAGCTCCAATGATACTTGGATAATTAATTAAACTCTTTAATTAAATTACCCAACTTCCATTAACTGTCGGTCACTCCACTAAAGACCGACAGTTGCACTCTTCGCACGACAAATATATTTTGTCCATTGGATAGAATTAGTCAACAGTGTGACGACCCTTCACAAATTTCTCGTAAGTACATCTGGACCAAAATTACCGTTTTCCCCTTGTAGTTACATTTAATTCCTTAAGTACCACTGATCCCTCTAATGAACAATAAGTCATGGTCTAACTATGACCAAACCCTCTTGTTCCAAGAGAGGGTGTGGTGCCACATTGTTCAAGCCTTGAAATCAGTTTTTAAGGGTGTAGTTTCTCTTCATACTTTAACTATAAAGAATGAGTGAGTTCCTTCTTGTGTAGCTGCATTCCCAGCTCCCCAATCAGATGAATCCCTAAAAAGGTAGACATATTAGTTGGTGAAACTGGTCACTCTCACACATGCAAATCAAAGGACCACTTTCATAGGCAGGAGTTCACAACTCACTCAGGATTAAGGTCAAGTTACCTATGGTCATCCTAGTGAAATGTAAGTCTCTTCTATGAACGATGTCGTATAGTGAGACTATTCATTTCGTGGTCCAGTCTTATATAAACTCTTTGTATATAATACTCCTATTCATATGTCTCCACATGAATGATCAGGATCAGATCATTTGTAGCACTTTACAACAATTGTAACAACTACAAAACGGGTTATATTCGTAGTGTCACGAAGATAAGATAGCCAACCTTATCCTTCTACTACAAACCGTTTAGGTTTTCACTTAATCTCCACATGCATGTTTAAGTTACAGAAGATAACCTTGGATCTTAGTTTATTGGTTTTGTGGGTTAATTCTACAAAATGTCAAATGAAATACCTCAGATTTTATTAGGTAAATAAATTATTTATACATTACAATTACAAACTACATAACCCACAAGATTTAGGGCATCAACCCCAACAATCTCTCACTTGTTGTAAAGCTAGTGAGGTGTACATCATAAAAGTCAACTATTAAAAAGGTACACAAAAACAAGAAACTAGGGTCAATACGCACCCAATACAAAATCTCCTACTTACTCTAGACTAGATGTGGCTTGTCCCTTAAACCCATACTCTCTAGGTGAATCTTTGTAAATAGATCAGCAATATCTGCATGACGATCATTTCCCTTGATGTACAATATTTCATATCAGGTGATACTTCCATCTATGTGCTTCCCACGCTTGTGACTTCTGGGCTCCCTGGAATTGGCCACACCACCACTATTATCACAATAAAGAGTGATGGACTTGAACATGTCTGGAACAACTTCCAGATTAGTCAAGAACTTCTTGAGTGAGATAACCTCTTTGGCAGTTTCAAAAGTTACTTCATACTTTACTTCCATGGTGGAGTCAACAATACACCCTTGCTTAGTGTTTTTCCTGACTACAGCTCTCCGTTAAGAGTGAACATTGATCCTGAGGTAGATTTCTTAGAATTCTTATCAGTCTGAAAATCAAAGTCAATATATTCTGTAAGGGTTAAATCCCTAGACCCATACACGAGCATGTAATCCCTCGTTCTCCAAAGATACTTGAGAATTATTTAACGGCAGTACAGTGATCTACTCCTGGATTTGACTGATATCTATTGAATATCCCCACTTCATAGAAAATGTCAGGTCTAGTACATAACATCGCATACATCAAGCTACCTATAGCTGATGCATAAGGGATCTGTCTCATCTTCTTAACTTCTTAAAATGTCTTAGGACATTTTTCCTTAGACAAAACAACTCTATACCTGAAAGATAGAAAGCTTCTCTTGGAATTTTGCATCAAATACTTGACAAACATCTTGTCAATGTATGATACTTGAGACAAGGTCAACATTTTTTTTCGATCCCTAAAGATCTAAATACCCAAAACAAACTATGCATCTCCCAAATCTTTCATTTGAAATTGGGTCACCAACCAATGTTTAATTTCAGTTAGTAGACCTACATCATTCTCAATGAGTATGATATCATCTATGTACAATACGAGAAAAGCTACTGAATTGTTGATGATTTTCTTGTAAACACAAGGCTCATCAACATTTTGATCAAAGCCATAAGATTTAATAGCAATATCAACACTTATATTCCAAGATCAAGAAGCTTGTTTCAATCTATAGGTGGACCAATTAAGCTTGCAAACCTTTTGCTCTTGACCTCGGGTTATGAATCCCTCAGGTTTCTACATATAAATAGTCTCCTCAAGATTGTCATTCAGAAAGGCAGTCTCTACGTCCATTTTCCAAATCTCATAGTCATAATACGAGTCAATGGACAGGAGTATCTGGATAGAATTCAACATGAAAACAGGTGAGAAAGTCTCCTCATAGTCGACTCCTTCAACTTGGGAAATCAAACCCTGTTAGGTTGATCTATAAGATCCCATAAGCACCCTATTTCCTCTTATAGATCCATTTGCAACCTATATGTTGTACCCTATCAGGTTGATCTACAAGATCCTAAACCGAATTGAAGTATATAGACTCCATTTCGAGATTCGTAGCTTTGATCTATTCATCTTTTTCAACATCCTCTATTGACTTTTTATATGAAAATGGATCTTCAATGTCGCCATAAAAATACCGACTAAAATTTCTGTTGAACCTATATAACGTATAGGCGGGCTCGTAACCCACTACGTCGAGGCTCCCTCAACGATTGAGGTGGATGTGACCTACTAGATGAACCAACATCAACAACTCTTGTCGATGTACTTATTCTTCAACAATTCTTGTTGAAGGTTTAGTAGTTTCAGTGGAAAGTTCAGTTAACACTATGTTACTACGTGGTTTATGCTCCCTAATGTGGTTCTCTTCTAAAAATGTACCCTTTTTTACCCAAACACTTTATTATCTTTAAGATTGTAGAAGTAACCACCTCTCGATCCTTTAAGGTAACCTACAAATGTGCACAATTTTAAACGAGGTTCCAAGTTCTTAGGATTAGTCTCAAGCACATGTGCTGGGCAACTCCAGATCCTGAAATGGCGCAAACTACTTTTACAACCATTCCATAACTCCAAAGGTGTTCCATAACACTTTTGAATAGAATACAGTTCAAAATATAGGTTGTAGTCTGTACTATATAACCCCAAAACAAGTCAGGTAAGGAAGCATAACTCATCATAGACCGAACCATGTCCAACAGGGTTTGATTTTTCCTTTTTGATACATCATTCTGTTAAGGTGTACTAAGTGCTAAGAGTTGAGATATAATTCCATGTTATATCAAATAGTCTTAGAATTTCAAATCCATATACTCTTCATCTTAATCAGATCGAGATGTTTCTATCATTTTACTTAATGCATTTTCAATTTCAGCCTTGTACTTCTTGAACTTTGCAAGAGTTTCAAACTTATGTTGCATTAAATAAACGTACCTATACCTTGAATAATCATTAGTGAAGATGATGAAATATTCAAACCTTCCTCTTGCCTTAAAATTCATAGGACCACAGAGATCAAAATATACAAGTTCTAAAGGCTCATTGGCTCTATGACCTTTTCCAGTAAAAAAATCTCTAAGTCATTTTGCCTTCAAGGCATGACTCATATACATGTAGAAAAAATTTTCTAACTCACTTAGAAGTCTATTCTTAACCAATCTCTCAATCCTATTGAGGTTTATGTGACCTAATCTTAGGTACCAAAGATGGGCATTTTCTTTAGGAAAATTTTTTTGTCTTTCATTTTGAGTTATCGCAATTTTAAATAGTATTAATGAGGGCCTTTGTTGTTAACGGTCTTAGCACATAAAGATTATCTTCCAACTTAGCAGAACAAATCTCAATACCATTTTTGCAAATAAACGCTTTATTTACATAAAAGTTTACGGAGTAAGATTGTTCAATTAAACACTTTACAGAAATTAAGTTCTTTTTTAAATCAGAAACAACATATACATTTTCCAATAAAATATACATTTTTTTGTAAAGTAAGCCGAAGTCCTCCCACTGCTTTCACTAAGATAATGTGTCTAGTTCCAACTGGTTTGTGAAAACCACAAACAGAAGCGAGATCGTTTCCAAATTTTCAAATTTACACAAAAGAAATAAAATTCTAAACCTATTATGCATTCAAACAAATTACAGCATGCTAAGAGAAAAATACAGAGAAGAAATTTAGGGTTTGGATTACACTAACCTCTTGAAGACAAGATCTTCACAAGTTCCTTCTCCAATTGTCACGAACTCATCAATTGAAATCCTTCAACAAAAACCAAAATGGACACCATCAATAGATAATCCTCTATATTCTTCTATAGGGTTGAGAATTACAGGAGTGTGTGGGCTCTGTTGATTTTGAAAGAAGGATAGAATTTAGAAGAGAGGAATTTATACTGGAAGAGACCTTCATTGAAATATGACAGACCATTTGTGAATCTCTTAGGAAAAAGATGAAAAAACTATAACTTCCATCTTTCCCACGATGGATATAGAGAGAAAATAAGGAGGGAGTTATTTTCATAACTCCATAATTTAATTTTAATTCCAAAAACAAAATTAAATAAAATAACATTTAATATACATATATGATAACCAACTTATCACATATTATACATTAAACTAGATGTTATATCGAATATAATACATAACCTATAGTTTTTATATAGTTAGAATTTTCTCAATAATATATGAAATTTAATATAAATCAACTTTATATTAAATATATGAATCCAATTCATATAGTTTTGAATCATATTCAAATATTTATATCATCTCAGATAAATTTTATATTATAATGTATCGAATATATTATGTTAATTATATCATATATAATTAATCCCTCAATTAATTTGAACAATTCAAATTAATCCAAAATTAATTCTCAATAATCCCAGTTGAGCTATAGAGGAGACCTTTTAGACCTGTAGATTGAAACTCCAATGATACTTGGATAATGTATTAAACTCCTTTAATTAAATTACTCAACTTCCATTAACTACCAGTCACTCCATTAAAGAATAACAACTGCACTCTGCGCACTACAGATATATTTCTGTGTCCATTAGATATAACTAGTCAACAGTCGATGACCCTCCACAAATTTCTCGTAAATACAGCTGGGCCAAAATTACCGTTTTACCCCTATAATTACATTTAACTTCTTAAGTACCACCGATCCTTCTAGTGAATATAAGTCATAGTCCAACTATGACCAAACCCCTCTCGGACCAAGAGAAGGTGTGGTTCACATTGTTTAAGTCTTGAAGTTAGCCTCTAAGAGAGAAATTTATCTACTTATCCCGACATTAGGGAAAGAGTGAATTCCATCTTATGTAGTTGTGTTCCCAGCTCCCTAATAAGACGAATCCCCAAAATGGTAGGCATATTGAGTCGGCGAACTGGCCACTCTCACCCATGTAAATCAAAGGACCGCCTTTATAGGCAAGAGTTCACAACTCCCTTAAGATTCAGGTCATGACACCTATGGACATCCCAATGAAATGTAAGTCTCCACTATTAACGGTGTTATATAATGAGACTATTCATTTCGTGGTCAAGTCTTATAAAACCTTTTGTATGGAACACCCTTGCTCATATGTCTCTACATGAATGATCAGGAGCAGATCATTTGTAGAACTTTACAACAATTGTAAGATCTACAAAGCAGGTCATATTTGTAGTGTCACCAGGATAAAGTACTCAGCCTTATTCATCTACTACAAACCGTTCAAGTTATTACTTAAACATAATCCACCTGTATGTCTCAACATACATGTATAAGCTTTAGAAAATAACCTCGGATGTTTGTTTATTGGTTTTGTGGGTTAATGCTACTAAATTTCGAATAAAATACCTCATATTTTATTAGAGAAATAAACTGTTTGTATAATATAATTACAAACTACAAAATCCATGAAATTTAAGGCATCAATCTTAACACCAACACACATCATCATCTCACCAGTTACCAACTACCGCCAGGAATTCCCTGAAATGAAGAATAAACTTGGTTAGTGGCGCCTAAATCTATTATCCAGGCTGAATCATCATTCTCCACTAAGCAAGTTTCCAATAGATGTAAATCATATTTACCTTACTTGGCCTTCTTCTTTTTTGTCAAGTATTTGGGATAATTCCTTTTCCAATGTCCGTATTGGTTGCAATGAAAACATATTCCCTTTGCAGCATTGGCCTTCTTGCCCCTTTGGGCAGCAGTTAGAGGGTTAGTTATCCCCTGGCCTCTCTTCTTTTTCTTCCATTTTTTAGTGCCAGAAGAATAGGGTACAAACTTGGTTCCATAGGTTGAACCTCTGTAGAACTTCTTTGAGGACAAGGCAACATTTGCCTCACCCTTCTGTTCCTTGACTTTCATAAAGGATTGGTAAGTTTGTAGCTCGTTTAGATCCTGTTCATAACAGCATTGCTAAAGAACTGTAGGAAACTTTCAGGTAAAGTTTCTAAGATGAAGCTAACCTGATGGGCTTCATCATTGACAGACCCATTCATCTGTGCCACAATAAAGTGGACTATCATGTTCAAAACATATTCTCGTACAGAGGCCTCTTCTGGCATACGGGCATTAAAGGTGTACTTAAGCGTTCGTGCTTGAATATAGTGGACAACTATCCAAACATTCCCCTCGGAGACTCCATGATCTCACGAGCAATGAGCATGGGCTCATGCTTCTTGGCCAAGACCTCAGATAGGCTTGCTAAGATGTACGCTTGGGCCTTTTCATTTGCCCGAATCCATGATCATATGCCTCCCAAATATTTCGGGTGGCATTGGCAGGTGGAACGTGTGGACACTTCTCAACCAGGAAAAACCATAAGTCATTGATGATTAGAACTATATTGATAGTGTTTTTCCTCATAGTGAAGTTATCACCATTAAGTTTACTGGCGAAAAGCATGTTTAAAGTAGTGGATGTCATTTCGAATATTGCTAAAACATACATTTTTTCTATATTAGTTCCACAAACATTATCCATTTTAAACAACCAATTAATTTAGCAAAATAATTTAATGCACCCTATGTGACATCTATTTTGTAATGATGCTTCAGTGGTGCAGGGTAAAAACCACCGTAGGATGAGCCGTTACCCATTCACTGAATTGAGACTATCTCAACCAAGAATTACACCAGAACAAATATTGTTCCTATGATTATTAGTCACCATTGTTTGGTCTAAAAAATTGTTAACTAGCTTAATATATTTCTGGTAAGTATAACCCCTCATTTGAGATTCTAGAGTTTCGCTCGTAGGAAAAAATCAACTGGGGAAAAAACTAAAGCAATTCTATCCATTTATGGAGTTTGAGTAAAAAGTCATGCAAATGTCATCCGTAGGGGGAAAAAAGCAAATGTGCCTCGAGGTCGAGAATGAAAGTTTACTCCAAACTAATGAGAGAGATCGTGAGATGTGTTGACACACATTTCGCTCCCACTTACTATAAACATGCTCTACATTCACCTTGATATTGACCTATACAAACACCACCTGTAGAGGGAACAAGCAAAGGTGCCTCGAGGCCGAGTATAAATATCACGGTGTGAACTTTTAGGGAGAAACGTTATAGAAAAAATGAAGTATCATATATTCCAGTTCCCTCCCACTGAGTATTTTACCTAGAATTAATTAACTTAGAAAAATATGACTTTTTTTTTTTTTTTACCAAGTGATTGTTTACTTTGCCCAATGTAACATTTACTTTGGATAGTTAAACAATATTGCTTGTCGTTCATTAAACACTTTAATAAACTTTAATCAATCATTGCATGCTTGTAACAAATCTATCTAATTCACCTTCCAAGTCAGTTCCCAAGTAGGAGTGTTCCGTTTCTTTCAGCTTAAATACCCCAACCTAAATAGAATCGACCTTAGAGAAAGGTCCCTTATAGAGAAATTTGTTACAAATTCAATCTTTTAATATTAACCATTTTAATCCTATTAAAGTGATTAAAAGATTAAACCTATTTCTAATCTAATAAAAATAATGTGATCATAGTTCTAAAGTGAATAATATTTTAAACTATTTAAAAAATGATTTTTAACCTATGTGAGCATGCAATTCTTTATTATATATTTTAATTTCTAATTTTATTTATTTATAACTATTATAAAGAATAAATTAAATAAATTAAAACCTAAGATTGCATCTAATGACATGCTTTGTAAGATTATAATAATTATAAATTACCTTCATGCAATCTCATTTTCATTACTAACATACATAACATTTATATACTAAAGTAAAGAAAATAATGAACAACATTCATCCCTACATACAAACTATATATTATAAACATTATAATATAAATGATGCATGATAATGTTATTAAGGCATGCATTCATATATTATAACTCTTATATCATATGATGCATGAGCATGCTCTTAAATCATGCAACTATATTATAACATTTATAATAATCATGATGCATGAATAATACATAACCTATGGTGAAATTTTCACATATGATTAGAAAAACATATTTTGGACTAGGATTGACTTCCTAACAATTAATATAACATTTATATTAATTTAATTAATTAAGAACTAATTATTATATTCATAATTAAAGAAAAGAACTGCTGAACCGCTTGGGAAAGAGCTAAATCGCCTGAGAACCAAATCGTGAACCGCGAATCGTTGACGAATCGGATCCAACGCACATCCTTCATGTATCAAAGCGTCGAGACGCTACATAAACTTTTCTCGTTCGCCTCGCGTCGAAGCGTCGTGGCGCTAGGGTACAACCTCGCGACGTTGTTATATAGAAAGCTTTTGTACAACACATTTTTTCTCCAAGTTTCCTCCGTTTTGGCCTCGAAACCTCTAGATTTCGTCGAAATGCATCATGAATAACATGAACTTAACAAATTACAGAATCGATTGCAATTACGCCCAAAAATAAAACGGCCTTTACATACCGAATTGTAAAATAAAGCAGAAAACTAAAGCTAATCTATATGAAAACATCCAAAACGCGTAATTAGTACATTCATCATACTAATGCACAGAAAAACAGAAATCCCACCATAACTCTAAATTAATTTAGAAAATAATTAAAATTGGGACTTAAAAACCTAGCTTTGATACCAATTGAAGGTTTGTGAAAACGATCAGTAGATAGGTTGTTCCTTTAAGTATTGATTCCTGGTCTTGAACAAAGAGACCTCACTCTCTCGTGGCTGGGAGGAATTCGTTTTATTAGTAGAACCATAAACCAATTGTTCATTAGAGGATCAGTAGAGACTTAAGGAGCAAGATGTATTATAGGGGTAAAATGGTAAATTTAACCTAGTTGTAAAAACAGACGACTTGTGAATGATTGACTTTCTGATTATGGTTAAATATAGTGGACAGAAATATATCTACAGTGAGAAAAGTGCAACTATTGAGCTATAATGGTATGTCTCGGTAGTTAATGAATATTGATTAATTTGATTTAAAGAGTTTAGCCAATTAATCTCAAATCGTTGGAGCTCGTGATCTGTAGGTCCACTAGGTCCCTCTACTAGCTCATAAAATGACTAAACCTTAGAATAACGTGTTGAGAGAATTTGAAATGTTCAGACTCGGTTTAGGGTTTGGATTATTATATTTGTTATAATTAATGTTTAATTATCGAATTAAACATTCTGATTTGATAATATCTAAATATGATTTAAATATTTAATGAGGTGTTATATTAATGTAATATTTGATATTGATTAAATTGGTTCAATTAATTATCCAATTAGTTTTAAAATTTATGAAATTCAAAATTATGAAATTGGTTAATTAAATTTTGAATTTATGAAATTAAAAATTATAAAATTTGTTTAATCAAAATTGAATTTGAAAAAATTAGTTTGTAAAATAAGTTTTATATTTAAGATTAATTCAATTTAACCCTACGGAAGTGTGATTGGATCCCAATTTAATTATTTTACAAAAATATACTTATTTAGAGACGAAAAAAAAATATGCATTCAAAAAACAACATGCTTTAAAATAAAAATAAGAAAGGAGAAGAGAAATTAGGGTTAGGATAACACTCACCCTTGTAGTCGCAAACCCTTCAGGTATTCCTCTCCAATTGATGATTTTAACGAACTTTTCAAAGACTCATTGGATCACGAACACACCAAAAAGACAGCAACCCAAATCCATGGTTGAACACCACTATAACGAAAACCACAGTATCCTCCCTTGGGTGAGAATCAGAGGGAGTTTGTGGGCTTCTCTTAATTTTTGGGAGAGGGCATTATTATTATTATTATTATTTTAGAGTGGTTTTAGAGGGAGAGTTTTTGCAGAGATTTTATAGAGAGAGGATAATTGATATGCGTTACAAAGGAAGAAGACGACCTCTCTCAATTGCCCCACTTCCACGATTTTTTAGAAAATTAGGTAGAGGGTGTTTAAAATTTAAATTTAATATTAAATTGTAACAACCCAAATTTGTATGCATACATTATATGAAATTAAATGTCAAATGTTAAGCAGGACGAAATTTTAAAGGGGTGGTAAATGTAATACCCTAACCCTAATTTAGAAAGCATGAAAACAAATAAAATATATAATTAAGAATAAAAAATATATAAATTTAATAGGAAAATCGGATGGAAATTTAGAATTGGAAAAAATAAGAAATTTATTAATTATCCAAAAATAATGAATAAGGGGGCAGAATCAGGGAGAATTAATTAGAAGTTGGACGCTAGCTAATTCGGGAGACAAAGAGCAGTAGATAACTTTTTGATTGGGCATTGCTCATTGAAAGAATTGGAGGTGAATTAATTATACGGTTAAAATTTGAAAGAGTTAAAAAAAAAAGGAAGTGAAATCCACGTGTCACAAGCGGTAAAACTAGCGAGATTGGTGGAGAGAAACCTGGAGAAAGAAAGATTGGAGAGAAATAGTGGAGAGAAATATTGGAAAGAAAACTGGGAGAGAGCAAAGTTGGAGAGAAAAGATGGAGAGAAAGGAGAGAGCCACACTGGCAAGATTAGAGAGAGCGAGATTTGAGAGAAAATTGGAGAGAGTGGGATTCTCAGCGAGAAAGTGGGAGAGCGAGAGCCACGAGAGTAAAACCAACGAGAGCGAGAGCGAGAGTGGAGAGAGCGAGATTCTTAGCGAGAAAGTGGGAGAGAGCGAGAGCCAAACCAGCGAGAGTGAGAGTCACGAGAGCCAAACCAGCGAGAAAGCTGGAGAGAGCGAGATTATGAGAACAGAAAGAGCGAGATTTGGATAAAAGCGTGGATTATGCGTTGAATTTAGCCACGATCTTATAGATTATACCTGGAGAACCCTAAAATGGAATACAAACAAAGGTTAATGACGTAAGGGTAAACGTTAGCCAAAATTAGGTGTCTTATTAAGAGAAATTCTTAAACCTAAGTAATATTAAAGAAGCCATTTGTAGGATGAGTTGTTACACAGAGAAGAGCTGGAAACGGCTATAAATAGGAGGCTTTAGGCTGGAAGTTAAACTCATTCTCAAACAAAACTCAGTAGTAAAAATCATGTGAAAGGGTGAAGTAATTCTGTTAGTTAGAAGGAGGAAACGCAAGGGAAATACTGCCCAAATTTCCGTACGGTTTAAGAGGGAAAGCTCTACTGATTAAACCATAAGGAATAATAAGGAATAACTAGGATCACAGTCAAGGTAAGTAGTTTATCTCATCATCTCTTTAAGTATTTCATGGTAGTGTACCTTTAATATGTTGCATAATTATGTTATTGTTATGTTGCATTACATGTTTAAAATACGTTTATCGACAAGGGACCCCATGCATTATGTTTGTTCACAACAATGAAATAAGATTAAATTTTAATTAGATAAAGGTTATGCTTCTAGGGCTAGCAGGGCATGTATAGTTGCACCCCTCCAGAACCAATTCTATGTCAAGATTATGCTAGGGACTAACAGGGTATGTATGGTTGCACCCCTCTAGTACAATCTTATGCTTATGTTAATGGTTGATGTTGGATGCGACTCTGGCCCTACTGATTGCATGACCCGCTAATCATCAGATGGGTTAGTTTCCACCTAAGTCCCCATCTTCCTATCAGGGCGGAGAAATTTACGTTAGAAGCATAACTAACCACTACATGTTATTATATGTTTTCAGTCCCAATCATATGTTTTTAGGACATGTTGCATGTGATTGTGCATTTGGTCACTATCCTATGTGAGAACTACTATATTATATACTCATCCTATTTTTACAGACTTTGTAGGTAAGGACACAACGTAGGTGGCAGACTGGACGTTGCTCAAATGGCCAACCATCAAACTCACTATTATAGGCATATGTATTTTTGTATCACTACGCTAGTGTTTTATGGATCCTGGTGTTTTGTAAAATAAACTTTTTATATAGTTTTCTACCTAATTAATAAAAATCTTAGATATGTTCTTTTGAGATTTTTACCAAAACTCATCTCATAATAGAAAAGTCTAAGTATGCATGTCGTAGCGGTCGGACCATAATATGTAATGATCCAGTCGTTACATAAATTAAAACTAATTTTAATTTTATTAATATAATATAATTATATAATAACTAACTTATCATATACTATATGTTATACTATATATTATATCTAATACAACTAGAGATGTCCACGGGGCAGGGCGGGGCTAGAGATGTCATTCCACATCTTCGTCCCCTGCTCCCCATTTCATTACCCATCCCCGTGAAATTTCCCACAGGGATTGGGGCGGGGATTCCTCGCGGGAATTTTTTCTCGTTATCTTTTCTTTTTTTTTTTTTTTTTTTTTTGTAAAAAGCCAATTCATTTAAATCAATAATGTGAGCAAATTTTAATTAAATAATTAACTTGATCAGTAAATTGTTTATTATGGTTAGTTTTATATGACTATTTGAATTTAAAGATAAATTACTTAAATTTTGGCCTAAAAAAGTTAATTAATTTTTTTAGTAGAAAGAAATGAATATAAATCAAATTACTCACATACATAATTTAAATTTAAACATTCAATTTAAACATATTCATTATATTTCTCAATAAATAATAAAATTTGAAATTTAAATGTAATATTTATATAATAATAATAATAACATAACATTAGATAATTATATTAAATAAATAAATAGTAATATTTATGTGAGTAATTATACTAAATTACTCACATAAATGCATTCCCCGTCCCTGCCCCAGTTTAGCTCACGGAAATTTTTTTTCCCTCACTCCCTCCCCCATTCCCCGCCTAATCGGGGAATCCCCACGAGCCCCATCCTGTGGGAAAATTGGACATCTCTAAATACAACATATAACCTATAAATTATCTTATATCAAGTATAGCATAACCTATAGTTTGAAATTCTTTCATTAAATCTATAGAATTTAATATAAACCAAATTCATATTAAATTTAACCTATAGATTTATATGAATCCAATTCATATATTTAATATTTGAATCATATTCAAATATTTATTTCATCTCAAATTAATCTTTATATTATAATGTATTAAATACATTATATTAATTGTACCACATATAATTAATTTATATTAATTATATCAATTATATCGTATATAATTAATTCCCTCAATTAATTTGAACAATTCAAATAATCCAAAATTAATTCGATTCTCAATAATCTCATTTGAGCTATCGAAGGGACCTTATGGACCTATAGATTGAAGCCCAATGGTACTTGGATAATTAATTAAACTCTTTAATTAAATTATCGAACTTTCATTAACTGTCGGTCACTCCACTAAAGATCGATAGTTGCACTCTTCGTACTAAGATATATTCTGTGTCCATTGGATATAACCAGTCAATAATACAACCCTTCACAAATTTCTCGTAAGTACATTTGGACCAAAATTACCATTTTGCCCCCTATAGTTACATCTAACTCCTTAAGTACCACTGATCCCTCTAATGAACAATAAGTCATAGTCTGACTATGACCAAACCTCTCTCGGACTAGGAGAGGGTGTGGTGTCACATTGTTCAAGTCTCAAAATCAGCATTAAAAGAAGCAATTTTTCTTCTTACTCTAACTATAGAAAAGTAGTGAGTTCCTTCTTATGTAGCTGCATTCCTAGTTCCCCAATCAGACGAATTTCCAAAAAGATAAGAATTTTAGTTAGCGACACTGGTCACTCTCACCCATGAGATCAAAGGACCACCTTCACAGGCAGGAGTTCACAATTCACTCAGGATTCGGTTAAGTCACATATGGTCATCCTGGTGAAATGTAAGTCTTTTCTATCAACGGTATTATATAGTGAGACTATTCATTTCATGGTCCGATCTTATACAAACTCTTTGTATAGAATACCCCTGCTCATATGTCTCCACATGAATGATAAAGATCAGATCATTTTGTAGCACTTTACAACAATTTTAACAACTACAAAGCGGGTCGTATTCATGGTGTCACCAGGATATAGTACCAAACCTTATCCATCTACTACAAACCGTTTAGGTTATCGTTTACCTATATGTCACCACATACATGTTTAAGTTACAGAAGATAACCTTGAATCTTATTTTATTAGTTTTGTGTGTTAATGTTAATACATGTTTAAGTTACAGAAGATAACCTTGGATCTTATTTTATTAGTTTTGTGTGTTAATGTTACTAAATGTTAAATAAAATACCTCAAATTTTATTAGATAAATAAATTGTTTGTACATTACAATTGTAAACTACATGACCCATGAGATTTAGGGCATCAATTAAAAAATACAGAAATCGACAATTAAAAAATACAAAAGAAACGTAAAGAGAAAGATTGACACATAAAAATATGTGGTTTACTAACAATATATTAGTTACGTTCACGGAATAGATGAAGTATAATATTATTAAAGAGTATTTTCTGAATATAAAATGGGGCCACTTGATTATTCATCCAAAACATTCCAACATCTTGACAGCGTTTCTCCTCATATTGAGCATACAGATCAATCACCCAGAATTAAAGAGTAACGTACGTGAGTGACCAAAGGCCCACTTGGATTGCTAAGAGGCAAAACCATTCTTAATCACCCATTTCTTTGTTGTGTGCTTAATCATAAGCTAAACTATGTATTACGTAATATACCACTTATTAAATTATGATGTGATAGACTAATATAAATGTAGTTCAACTGACATAGTATTCATACTATCAATCTTGTAGTTAGAGATTCAATTTCTCTACCCTACATATTGTCAAAGAAAGAGAATTATGACATTAAATTATTGAATCTAAAGAGAATGTGATAGACTAACATGAATGTAGTTCAATTGACATAATTTGTACTATCAATCTCGAAGTTAAAGGTTCAATTTTTCTACCCTACATATTGTCAAAGAAAGAGAATTATGGCGTCAAATTATTGAATCTAAAGAGTTTTTAAATATAGTTTTTATATACTAAAAAATTGTTTTCAATTATTAAAGACATGTTTGAGAGTTATTTTTACCTACATGAAATGATTTAATTCTTTTTTAATCATTTTCAAACCAGAACTGAAAAAAAAAAGAAAATAAAATGTTAAACTATCGTTTGTCTCTATTATTAGAATTTGTTCAATTTTAGTTTTTGTACGGTCAATAAATCTAGAATTTAGTTAACGTTTCTAGTTTATTGTTGATGTTTCTTTAAAAAAAATTATATATAAATCTTTTTGCTATAATTTGTGAAAGAAATTTTTTGTAATGCATTTTCTCGCACGAAAACTATTATTATTATTTATTTATTTTTGATAAAAATTAACTTTAAAAGATTAAATTTAATATTTATTAAAAATAAATATATTATAATTGAACATTTAAAAATACACATGGTCTAAAATTGAACGAGTTCATTAAAATTAAAATGATATTTTAATTCAAATAAAAAAAAATTAGGCGATAATTCAATCCACCAAATAGAGTAAGGGAAGGGGCAAGAAGGCAGCTAATTTCACAAATTCCCACTACCATTATTCAGTCATGCCCTCCAATTAAATACAATTTCTATATTTATTACAATAAACCAAAGTCAAATCTTTTACAATTTCATTTTTCTTGGTTAGATTCAAACTTTGATGTGTAACAGTTATTAATGCCTTTCATGTTTGTATAAATGTCATGTATATAGTATTGATTTTTTTAAATATATTTAGTCAATTTGTTCACATTATTTTCAAATCTAAAGTGCTAATATATGTATATATTGGTTAACAAATTTTGATTTCAAATCATTTGGAAATCAAGTTACTAATAATCTGAGGAAATTTAATTAAGAACTACACATTGTTTGGGTGCAAACTTGATTATGATGATAGTATGTTAGATTATAATAATATGTGGAGTTGAACTGTTTATACCTCTTGTGCATACTATTTTAGTTTGGATTCAAATAATTTGTGTTTGATGTGCAAATTATTTTAGAGTTTAGGGTTTATATGCTTGGGTTGTTGTTTTGTTTAACATGGAGTTCTTTATAGGTTTAGGTTGTTTTCAACTTTTTTTTTTTTATATATTATACTAATATTAGCACGTTAAATATCATTTTTTTAAAATAGAAATAAAAAGATTTGTTCTATAAATTTTTAAAATTTTATTAGATTTTGACTTAGGCTAATCTCTGTCCATTTGTCATTTTGGGATGTATAAATACGGTTGAACATAAACAAAATATGTGAGACTAGACTAAAAATTCTTATGGTTGATTAAGTAAGAAAACCCTATACATCTGAAACTGTACAAAAGCAACCAAAATCTTTAACTCCATATAATATTGCACAAAAATACATATCTATGAGTGATAGTTGCAAAGTATGTGCCACCACCACAATGACATAGAAAAAATATTGTCAACTTAAACTTTAATTTTTAATTTTTAAAAACTTTAATTTTCAAGGTGTTCGCATGAGGTTTCCAGAGAAACTTAATTCATAGAATTTGAATTTTGTATTTGTATTGATTTCAGTATAGCAAGTACAATCTCTAATATATAATTCTTTGATGTGTTTAAAATAAACTTTAATTTTTAAGTTTGTTTATCTTCTTGGATGATCGATCTTTGGGCTTGTTGATCTTCTTGGATGATCGACCTTTGGGTTTGATGATCTTCTTAGACGATCAGCCTTTGGGCTTGTTGATATCCTTGGATGATCAGCCTTTGGGCTTGTTGATCTTCTTGAATGATTGACCTTTGGGCTTGATGATCTTCTTAGACAATCGGCTTTTGGGCTTGTTGATCTTCTTGGACGATCGACTTTTAGGCTTGTTGATCTTCTTGGATGATCGGCCTTTGGGCTTGTTGATCTTCTTGGACGATTAGTGTTAGTACGAGGCTTCCGGAGAAACTTGTTTCATGGAGTTGAACTTGAGTTGGTGTTGATGTTGATGTTGATTTGATGCGATGTGATTCGATCTCTAGTACTTGATCCTCTGATTCTCTCTCATGTGAATGTGTACGCTTGATTTGAGGAAGTGAAGCGCGTGATGTTCTTGGAGTTGAAGTCTTGGAAGAATGCTTGTATCTCCAAAGGGCTTCAGTCTTCAATTGTGGTCAGCTTCAGGAGTCTGCGAGTCTTCTGATTGTTGGGAAAAATCTCTTTGGGCTCTTTGGAATATAGAATTGCTAACCTCCAACAAATGAGGAGAGCTCCTCTATTCATAGAGTTCTCTAGTGAGCCTAGCGGGGTTAGGCTTGGTTGGCCTATGGGCCTGATTAGTTGAACTTGGGCTTGGTTGGTCCATCGGTCTAGCCTTTGAGCCCACTTAGTTGGATCTGGGCCTGATTTGACATTTGGGTCAACTTCAGCCCATTTTTGGGCTTAGTTGAATTTTAACCCAAATAATAATATCAAATTGGGTCAAATTAATCTTATTTGATTCAACGGTCATGATGAAACCATGTGACGTCATCGAATTTGTCTTCAACTTTAATTTGAGACACATGTCAACCCCTAGTTGATCCTAAATTCAATAATTTGGAATTTCGTCATTAATTTTGTGAATGACGTGACATTTTGTGATTGATCCAAAATTTCTCATTCAACAACATGATTCCAAAACAAATGATGATAAGCAGTGGTGGATCCAGAACTTCATTTCATGGGGACACAAATGTTTATAAAGTTAGAAATTTAGCTCATAAACTTCTAGATTATTTATATATAGTTCCTAAATTTTAAAAAATGTTAAATAGATTCATCATTTCTTGTTTTCATGTATAAATAGATTCTTAAGATACCAGTTATGCATTCAATAGGTCTTTTGCATGAGGATCATGGGGATGACCCCAAAAAGATCTAACAACCCCCATTTGATCAACATAAAGATGACCTTAGAAAAGTTTACCCTATTATATTTTGATCAACATGGGAATGATCCCAGAAAGGTCTAACAATCCCCATTTGATCAACATAGGGATGTGTTGGGGTTGATGCCCTACATCTCGTAGGATTCTATAGTTTGTAAACATTTTATGAACAAACTTTTATGTGATTAATAATATATGATATTTTATTCATTTTTTCTATAAAATATGTGATATTTTAGTTACATTAACCACAAACCAACAAACTAACATCCAAGGTTATCGTTGTAACTTAAACATGTATGTGGAGACAAAGTGATAACCTAAATAGTCTATAGTATATGGATAAAGTTGGGTATCTTATCCTGGTGATACTACGAGATGGTTTGCTTTATAGGTGTTACATTTGTAGTAAAATAGTACAAATGATCTGATCTTGATCATTCATGTATTAGACATATGAGTAGGGATATTTTATACAAAGGAGTTTGTATAAGACCGGACCACGAAATGTTTAGTCTCATTATATGACACCGTTCATAATAGAGACTTACATTTCACCAGGATGACTATAGGTAACATGACCTCAATACTGAGTGAATTGTGAACTTTTGCCTAAAAAGATGATCCTTTGATTTGTTGGGTGAAAGTGGTAAGATCACCGACTCAACAAGCCTACCATTTTAGGGATTCGCCTAATTGGGGAGCTGGGAACACAACTACACAAGATAGAATTCACTCCTTCCCCGAAGCAGAGGTAAGTAGATAAATTGCTCCATTAAGCGCTGATTCCGGGTCTTGAACAATGTGGTGCCACACCCTCTCTTGGTCCGATAGAGGATTAGTCATAATGGAACTATGATCTATTGTTCATTAGAGGGATCAGTGGTATTTAAAAAGTTAAATGTAGATAGGGGCAAAACGGTAATTTGACCCAACTGTACTTACGAGTAATTTGTGAAGGGTCATCGTACTGTTGATTAGTTATATCCAATGGACATAGAAAATATATCTGTAGTACGAAGAGTGCAGTTATCGGTCTTTAATGGAGTGGCCAATAGTTAACCGATGGTGGATAATGTAATTAAAGAGTTTAATTAATCATTCATGTTTCGTTGGAGCTTCAAGGTATAGGTCCATAAGGTCCCCTTGGTAGCTCAAAAGGATTTAGTTGAGAATCAATTTTTGGGTTAATTTGAATTGTTCAAATTAATAAGAGAGATATAATTAAATTGATTCAATTATATATGATATAATTGTCATAATGTATTTGATACATTAATGTTTAATAGGAGGAAATGAATATTTGAATGAGATTCAAATATATTTTCTATGAACGTGATTCATAGTGGTTAAATTAAATATAAATATGTTTTATATTAAATGCCATAAAAATAGACAAAAAAAAACTATAGTTTATATTGTATATGATACAATATTAAAATTATAGATTATATGTTATATTGGATACAACATATAGTTTAATATAAATATAATATGATAAGTTAGTTATCATATTTATTTATATTATTTTATTATTTTTTAATAATAACTTTCATTTTTTCTCTCCAACCATCTTAGTGGGTGGTTATTGTCTTTGTGACAAAAGGAATAAAAGAAAAATATTTTCTCTTCTTCCTCTACGGCTTGTACATTGCTTTTTTTTGAATGATTAATGCATTGGCTATACGATTGAGTGTTGTAGAAAAGTTTTGTGTGTTCCTCAATTTTCTTCCTCCACATCCAAAATATCCCTTCTAACCAAAATAGTTAGAGCCCACCACTCTTGGGTTCTCACCCTAAGAATACCAAAGGATCATTGTGGTTATGTCTTTGTTTGGTTCGAGAATATCTTGAAGAAGGTCACCAAGAGTTGCCCAGAAAGGCCTGCCTTATTATATCCCCACTTCCCGATCACATGGGGATGACCCCTGAAAGGTCTAACGACCCCCAATTGATCAACATAACGATGACTCCGGAAAGATCTACTCTATTATATCTCGATCAACATAGAGATGACTCCAGAAAGGTCTAACAATCCCCATTTGAACAACATAGGGATGACCCCGGAAAGGTCTGCCCTATCATATCTCGATCAACATGAGGATGACCCCAAAAAGGTCTAACAAACCTCATTTGATCCACATAGGGATGACCCTAGAAAGGTCTACCCCATTATATCGCCATTTCCCGATCAACATGAGAATGACCCTGGAAAAGTCTAACAACCCCCATTTAATCAACATAGGGATGACCTCAGAAAGGTCTGTCCTATTATTTCTCGATCAACACGAGGATGACTTCGAAAATGTCTAATAATTCCCATTTGATCAATATAGGGATGACCCCGGAAAAAAATTTTAAAGGTCCCTCAATTCAATTAGGTCTAACAATCCTCATTTGATCAACATAGGGATGACCTCGAAAATGTACAATGACCCTATCACTCTTATCCTTTTTTAAAAATAAAAAACTGTTTTTGAACCATGCTGTTGAGACTCATTCCTTTATGGCGCTTTTTGTAGAAAGATGATTTACTTCACCGAACACATCTCCTCTAGTGAGAAATACCTTGTGATTCTTGGAGACAGAGGTCAGCCAATAGAGGATGGACTTAGCTTTCTTGTGGTAAAGTCATTAGTTGGCCCTTTTGTAGACCGTTGGATTTGTGTATTGTGGTGCCCAAAAAACTTTCTTATATGAGAGCCATTTTTTTTTCTTTTTTTTTTTTCTTGTTAATGACAAATTCTAATGCTTGAAGCTTCCTTTAGCTCTCTACTTTTTTATACAACTGAACTCATAATTTTTTTTTTATCATGTGACTGAACTTAAATTTCTTTAAGCTGCCTACGTACCCTTTATAATGACAGTGATCAAGTCATAATGTAGTTCAAAAAAAGTTTTTTTTTTCTTTTATGACCGTTCATTTCTTAAGCTCATGCGGTTTGGGAGCAACATGCAGTTTAGGTTCTTGCAATAAGAAGCTTCTACATTTAAACTTTAGAAGCTCTTATTTTATGATGGCTTTCATCATCCTCTTCATTTGTAGGATTTGTCAATATGATGAGCTTTGGCTTCACCATCAAGGAACCTTCTGTATTTATAACAGTAGACAACTTTCTCTTCATGCATGAAGGGACACGACTGTGAATCTTCTCGTCATTTTTTTTTCTTTTTCATGAAATGGTCTTACCTTCAAGGTTTTCATTTTTTTCTTTATGTTGATCGCTTGTCATCTTAAAACAATCAAAAGCAAATGTTGAAGGATGATCTTTATTTGATGTGAAGATACTTAGCCTCTTGAAAGCTGAAGTTCGAGTTGCAGTTAGGAGTGTTCAAATAATCCGACAACCCGAATAACCCGGACTACCCAACCCAAAATGTAAGGGTTGGGTTGGGTTAGTTTTGTTCTTGGATTGGGTTGGGTTGAATTTTTCTATTTTTATTGGGTTTGGGTTGGGTTGTGGGTAGGCTAAAAAAATATTTGAGTTGACCAAACCCAACCCGAATTTTATATATATATTCCTCTTTGTTTAAAGTTTGATTTTTTTGTATTGAATAATTTTTGAGTTCTTAATATTTTTCTTTTAAAATTGTTATGATATTTGTCTTTGTTTAAAGTTTACAATAGATATCTATTATATTTGGTATTTAGCGTCTTAATTTTATGAGATTTTAGTTATTAGTCATGTGTTGAATATAAATTTACATATGTTTCATTAAAATAAAAAATAAATTATAACCCGACAACCTAACCCAACCCAACTCGAATTTTAAGGGTTGGATTAAAAACTTTATTTGGGTAATTTGGGTTGCCAATCAAACCAACCCGAATTTTTGGGTTGATCCGAAAAATACCCTCAACCCAACCCACGTACACCATTGGTTGCAATACACATTGGACATTGGCTTTCTTCTTCTATCGTGGTCATACTCAATCTTTGGAAGACTAAAGATTAAGTAGTTGAAGGCTTGATACGATCGAAAATAAAAATTATTTACTCAATTTATTTTGAATCATCGACTTCTTCAGTAGTTATATGATTATTGTCAAATTCCGCTATGCTGACAGTGTGATATGCAATAACTTCTGATACTTCATCTGGATGATTATCGAGAAAGCTTCTTGGGAGAAATTTTGCCAAAATTATCGGCCGTCGAAGTTTAGAAAAGTTCTTATCTTCTTTTTTACCAGGCTTAGGTTTCCATACCATCTTTTTGCCTTTCTTTTTATGAGTCTTGTTTCTTCTTCTATAGCTTCAATAGGAGCGCGACTCTTTTTTAGTGAAATTTGGTTGTCTTCTTTTTCGACGAGTCACGAGGATCCACCCTTTGTCGTTATCTTTCTTCTAGAAGTCTGCCATTTGAATTTCTTGTTGGAACTGAACAACTATAGGCTCAAAGGTTCCAAACTGGAACATGTTTTCTCTTTGATCATAAGATGCAAACGGTATTGAAATACTTAAAGTCGTCACTACTGTGGCGTGATTTGTTTGAGCTACTTCATTCAAATCTAGCTCAATCTTTTTTTTTTTCGAGCCAACTTCAAAATTAGCTCCTTCAACACAAAGCACTTTTCCACTGGGTGGCTAATGACCCGATGATACTTGTAGTAGTTAGGATCATCTACTTTTCCTCTTGTTCCGTTTGCTTGCATTCTGACAGCTGAATAAGTTTCTTCTCTAGCAGTTGCTCTAGCGTGTCTGCAACATCAAAATCAGGGAATGGATAAACCTTCTTCTATCTTTCTTTAAGAGTTGGGCGATGCTTCTTGCCCTCATTGTGTTTTCTTTCAATTTTTTTTTCCTTTAGAGGAAAATTTTATTGGGGTTACATGAATGACCATAGATTCTTTAGTGGCACTATCCACGATCTTTTCAGTGCCCTTGGTTTCATTCTTGTGCTTTCTTCCTTCAAGGACTAGAAAATCTTTAGTTCCCCTGTTGGCAATGCTCAACTCCATGCCATGAGCACGTGTTGCTAACTCCTCAAACGTACGGGGTTTTATCCCCTGTAGGATGTAAATAAGCTCTCAGTGCATGCCTTGGGTGCACATCTCCATTGCAGATAATTCAGTAAGTCTATCTTTGTAATCCAGACTCAAAGCTCTCCATCGGTTGATGTAATTGATGACTGGCTCTCCTTTCTATTGTTTGGTGTTCGTCAGCTCCATCATGCTAACAATGCGTCTTGTGTTGTAGAAGCGGTTCAGGAACTTTCTTTCTAGCTGTTCCTAACTATTAATCACTTCTGGCTCCAACTCAGTGTACTAGTCAAAAGGGTTTGCTTTTAAGGTACAGATGAACAACTTGATTAACTGGTCTTCTCTTGTTCTTACATTTTCATAGGTTTCAATGAGGTGAGCAACATTTGTTTTCGGACTGCATTTTCCATCAAACAGTTGGAACTTTGGAGGTTGATATTCAGCTGGCATTCTCAAGTTGTCGATGCTCTTAGTGTACGACTTGAAGTACATAAAAGAAGTTTGAGACGGGCTTCCATACTGATCTTTGATGGAGTTGATAATCATATCCTGCAGTTGTTGGACCGACAAGGAGGCAACAAAAGTTAAATATTGCGATTGGTTTTCCTGCAACACAGTCTTCCCTTTATTATTGACTTTAACAGCAGGAGTTTGACTCGACTCAGTAGCTTCATGAGCCTGCATCTATTCTCTTAAGGCAACAATTTAATGATCTCGCTTCTCTACAACTTTCATTAAGAAATTTATCTCCTCTCCATCTCGGCCATGGCTGACTCAGCTGTTACATCATCCATCATGACAAACACTATATCAAAGTGTGATTCTTTCTCCGATCGATCAGAAGCAGAAGTAGATTTGTCAAACAAGGGATTTTCTCTAATAGTGATCCCACCTTTAGGAAATTCCATCAACTGTTTCCAATTTTTCTCTGTGGTTATAGAGCCTTATTCTTGCTCATGCAGAATCTTCTTTGAGTGACTACGAGTGACAAGTCCCATGTAGGAGTCCTTGCAGCAGTAGGTTTGGATGAAACTTTATTTGGTATCATTTGTTGATTTGTTGACTTGAATGTTGAGAGAGATGGGAGGTAGAGAGACCCCACTAGGCGTGCCAATTTGTTCACACGAGGTTTCCAGAGAAACTTAATTCGTGGAATTTGAACTTTGTATTTGTATTGATTTCAATATAGCAAATACAATCTCTAATATATGGAAACCTCGTGGAATTTGAACTTTGTATTTGTATTGATTTCAATATAGCAAATACAATCTCTAATATATAATTATTTGACGTGTTTAAAATAAACTTTAATCTTTAAGTTGGTTTATCTTCTTGGATGACTGGTCTTTAGGCTTGTTGATCTTCTTTGATGATCGACCTTTGGGCTTGATGATCTTCTTGGACGATCGACCTTTGGGCTTGTTGATCTCCTTGGATGATCGGTCTTTGGGCTTGTGATTTTCTTGGATGATCAGTCTTTGGGCTTGTTGATTTTCTTGGATGATCGAGCTTTAGGCTTTTCAATCTTCTTGGATGATGAAGCTTGTTGATCTTCTTGGATGATTAGTATTTGCATGAGACTTCCGGAGAAACTTGTTTTGTGATGTTGAACTTGAGTTGGTGTTGATGTTGATGTTGATGTTGATTTGATGCGATGTGATTCGATCTCTAGTACTTGATCCTCTTATTCTCTCTCATTCGAATGCGTACACTTGATTTGAGGAAGTGAAATGCGTGTTGTTCTTAGTGTTGAAGTCTTGGAAGAATGCTTGTATCTCCAAAGGACTTCAGTCTTTAATTATGGTCAGCTTCAAGAGTCTTGAAGTCTTCTGATTGTTGGAAGAATTCTCTTTAGGCTTTCTGGAATGTAGAATTGTCGACTTCCAACAAATGAGGAGAGCTCCTCTATTTATAGAGTTGACCTCATGGGCTTAGGCTTGGTTGGCCCATAAGCCTAGCCTTTGACCCTGATTAGTTGGACTTGGGCTTGGTTGGTCCATGGGTCTGGCCTTTGAGCCCAATTAATTGGATTTAGGTATGATTTGACCTTTATGTCAATTCAGCCCATTTTTGGGCTTAGTTTGACTTTAACCCAAATAATAATATCAAATTCAGCTCATTCAATGGTCATGATAAACCACGTGTCACCATCGAAATTTGTTTTCAACTTCAATTTGGGACACATGTCAACTTCTAATTGATCCCAAATTTGATGATTTGAAATTTTGTCATTAATTTTGTGAATGACGTAGCAATTTGTGATTGATCCAAAATTTCTCATTCAACAACATGATTAAAAAAAAATGATGGTAGGTAGTGGCGGATGCAGAACTTCATTTCATGGGGACACAAATGTATATAAAGTTAGAAATTTAGTTCATAAACTTCTAGATTATTTATATATAGTTCCTAAATTTTAAAAAATGTTAAATAGATTCATGATTTCTTGATTTTCTGTTCAAATAGATTCTTAAGATATCAATTATGCATTCAATAGGTCTTTTGCATATGTGAAAATGTTAAAAATTAAATGTTATATTAGAAATTAAATTTATCTTTATGATTAACAAGTACAATTGTATATTTTTAAAATTAATTTGTCTATTAACTACAAAATTTAAAATTTAAGGTTCAACTAAACACAAGACTATATATATTGACTTACAAAACGGTTAGTTTTTAAATATTATAAATATTTTCTAAGATCTATTAGATATAAAATTAAAGTTTATAAATTTCTTAGATATTTTTAAGGACTAGAGTCACCATTGAAATTTTAGTGATGGTTCAAAACTTAGAAATTAAACTTGTATTTTAACATTGATATAAATGTAATTTTAAATACATTAATATATGATATCTTTTTTTCTTTTGAAAAGAATTGATATATGATATATACTAATTACAAAATTAATATAAATCTTTATAGTATTCAGCCGACTATACACTCAACTTTCGTAAAATAATTTTGTAAAGATAAAAAAATATTTTTATATTTCTATATGCATATGAGAGAAAAATAAAATAGAATCAAACCTGTTTCAAGTATATTAAAAATGAAAATAATATTTTAAAAACAAAAAATTAAAATAAAATGTAAATATATTTGATGAAAAGGTCACACACACATATATATATGAAATATGTTCAAAATTAAAATGAAGAGTGTGCTACTCATGAATGGACCTCAGGTCAGCCTACTAAAAACCGGTGCCAACTCCACGCACCAGAGAGCAATATCTAATTAATGGTACTCTAATTAAACGGATAATATATATTAAATATAACTACAAATTTTTAATATTAAATGAAAATCAATATACATATACGTAAAATGTCACCATCTAAAGAGGAGAGAGGAGAATGTGCTTATAGTCCCTTTATAGATCGACTGATGATAAGTTATCATTCAAAAGCTGTTCAAGAAAAATAATTGATCAAGTGTGCTTTTCGAGTAAGAGCTCACAATACTAAATGAGTTATTATATTATATAAATTGAATTAAAATGTATAAATCGTTGTAAGAGATTTCTTGAGAGATTTTTTACCGTATTATCTAGTTCAATTTTTTGGATGACTTTTTTCTTATATATGCACAAGTTTCTTGCTTTAAACTTTAATGAGACCCATGAAACAAGTTATACATTAGGGGATGTTTGGATTGACTAGCCAAAAAATATTTTTACAAAGTCATTTTCATTTAAAAACTTCTTATAAAATCTATTTAAAATAAAACCATTTTTGTTTTTTGTTACATTTTTCTCAAAAATATTTTTATTCACTAATTTTATTTTTTATACTCAAAATATTTCTATTATTGTCAAATTACTATAAAAGAAGACTATTAAACACTATAAATTGGTTACTTGATTGTCAGAGTGATTGTAGAAGTTGTTTGTATAGGTGGTCGCTAAAGGTGATTGTTGGAGTTGGCCACAGAGGGAGTCGCCAACGGTGGTCGTTGTTGAAATTGGGGGTGGGTGAGGGGGGTTATTGGTAGTCTTCGTTGAAGTTGGGTACCAGAGTGTTCTCTGAAACTGATCGTATAGATAATCACTATCCATCCTCGCGGGGGGTATTTCCCCCATCCCCGCTCCTATCCCTGCTAATTGAAGACGGGGACGGGGACGGGGATTCCCCTATATTTGTAATTAATATATATTCGTAATTAATATATATGATTAAATACAAATATATTTGTTTGTAAAATATATATATATATATATTAAAAAGTTAAAAGAGTTAATCAGGGATGGGGACGGGGACGGGGCGGGGATACCCTCCCCGTCCCCGACCGGGTACTCGGTTATAATCCTCGGTTCGATCCCCATCCTTGGTGAAACTGGAGATTTTCCACCCCAATTGAAGCAGAGATCGACCCTGCAGGGATTTTTGCCAACCCCAATGGTCACAGGAGGTGATCGTCAAAATTGGCATATGAGGTAGTTGCTAGAGATGGTTGAGCATCAGAGATGATATTCACTGGAGTTGGCCATCAGTGTGATCATCAGATGTAGTTGTTGAAGTTGGTAGTAAGAGGTGGTTATTAGAGTTTGTCATCAATGAGTTTAATCATTGAAAACATTGGAAAGGAGAGTTAGTAATTTTAATTAATGACTTGTTAAATAGTTCTACTATTGAGATATGGGAGGATAAAATAACCCTTACTTGGACACACCCTAAACTCTTTGTGGGCTATTATATTATAGTCCACTCAACCCACTCCAAGTTCGTCCCGAAGCATCCCCTTAGAGTATGTTTGACCCAACGAATTGAGAAGTAAGAATTGCGAATTCCACTCTTTGTTTGACAGTTGGCATTTGTAAGTTTCATTACTAAAAAAAAAATCAATTTTATATTTTATCAACTCCTTACCCTTATCAAATTCTTGAGAATCGATATAAAAACAAGTTTTTAAAATCTATTCTTTTATTTATTTATTTATTTTTCAAAACATAACAGATTTTAAATACAACCTACAAAAGTATATAACAAAAAAAAAAACACTCAGAAAAAAGCACTGCTAATAATTTTAATTTTCAATGACTAAAAAATAAAAATAAAAAAATCAAATTGTTATTTAACATGGTGTGTTGCATAGAAGAATAAAATAAAATCCGAATATTTAAAACTTTGCTTGCTAGGTGTGTTTGATGTATTTTAGGTGTTAATATTACAACTCCTCTTTAACATTGTTCTTATATATCAGTGACCTAGGGATTATAAATTTTTATCAACCCTTCAATTTCAATCACTTTACATGATGATATTAATTCTCTCAGGTAGATACAAACTACAACTCAGTATATCAGAGCCATGTGTTTGCCATCAAATAGAAGAAGTATAAACATATGATAATGCAAGGCAACTAATTAAACAAAAACCTCAAGGCTTTAACGCCATAAAGGAACCCATCACAAGGCTTTGACCAACTGTTGTTCTGTAAATCACACTATGTATGCATACTCCAACTAGTTTCGAAACAATTTCATCACACAACACGAAAGGAATCCGCTATCCTTTTCAAGTCGCTGTAATGTCTCTTCCATTGAAGACCTATAACAACCCCAAGAAAAAAGCTTCCTTCAGTTCTAATGGAAAACAAACCTATATCATATCAAGAAGGCGTTCTTGGTAGGCTCTTACCATTTGCTGTTACACTGAATAGGTAGAGGCGATTTCCGGCCGCTGTCGCTGTGATTATAACATGAGGAGGCTCCAATTCAAACTGATAATATGTTCTTCCAGAATGCTCTGCCACGCTCATGCTGATTACCTTTCCTTCTACATTTTCTCCAATCACTTCCGGGCCGAATGCATTGATTACTTTCTCTGGAGGTCCAACCATTTCAATGGTTGCATCCTCGCCGATAACTTGACAGGACAATGACAAAATCAGAACTCAGAAGAGTGAGTGGCAGTATAGTTTCTTTGGAATGGAAAGCTGAACAAGAAGCATAAAGTTTCAGGGAAATGCACCATCAGAAAATCGACGAACAGGTGCAACGATAACAAACAGTCGACCTTCCTTTGAGCTTCCGAATCTGAGATCAATTTCTGTTCCACCTAGATCAGCAATGGACACAGGAACCTGCAACACAAAAGCACATTGTCTCATCTCTGCATTAATCAAGATGAACGTGAAACTAACTTGCATGGAGATATCTAATTAGTAGGAGAATTTTCAATTCCAAGCAGAGAAACAAATTGGGAATAGATATTATTGGATCTTTACTATGTTTATATATACAGGCCTCACTCTACTCCTCTAATCAACAAGGACATTCCCAACACAACTTCCAAAAGATATTGCAAGTTTTCTTTTAACTTATCGCAAAGGACAACTGACCGTACAACATTTAACTGTCAAGAAACTCGTTGAATTTTAAAATTCTAGGTGGATGGCCACTTAGTAAGCCTTCGACGTGGAGGATCAAAACAACCCAAAGCACCAGCCTAACAAGCCATGTCAACATCCTATTAGTTTAAGTGGTTGATCAAGTTTCATTAGTTTCTCTGATCTTCATCAGCATCTTTAATGAGGTTAAAATTTAAAAGGGGAATGTCGAAACATTTACCTCTTCCCAATCTTGTGGAACTGAAAAGGCATAAGGAATAATAGGACTCCATCCAACTCCATGCCCACCGGACTTCTCGTCGGGTCTACGATATGTCCTCCAACCTGTCTGAGCAGGCAACAAACGAGAAACAAGATATGCTAAGCTTGAGATGAAAAGGGAAAGCAGTTTGAAAGCATTCAATGGTCAAAATGAAATTGTACTCCTTGTTGTTTCATTTATTTCATTCTAACCCCTACATTTTTGTGAATATATCGATTCAGTATTCAATTAAAATAGCACAAAAAGTATACATGACATCAGGTATCAATTTTATTTTTTATTTTTTTTCGTATGCCCTTGTATTCTTTCAAGTAGAAGATGACATGGTATCTCTATAAGATGACAGGTTAGTTTTCATTACAATTTAATTAAACAAAAAAAAATATTAGACACTAAGTTCATACATTTTCAGAAAACAGAGATGCTGAAATAGAACAATTGAGAAAGCCCAATAATTACCATCACCAAAAGGAAAACAGTAAATTCTGCATCATTTTCAGTATCTATCCTCTAAATTTAAAACACATTCGGTCCCTAAAGATTTATCCACCTACAGGAGTAAAGAGAATCTTATTACAACTTAACAAGATTCGTCAGTATAGAAACTGAACCATCATATAAATTTAAAAGTACATGGAGTACATCGTTAACGTTACAAATTTTAAAAGTTAGACTACAAGTTTCGTCATTGTACCTCTCCAAGTTTGTGTCAATTAGGTCTCTAAACTTTAAAATCTTTTATAATAAACCCTAAACTTTCAATTTTGTATCCAATATATCCTTGAATTTTTAAATTTACGTCTGATACATCCTCGACCTATTTTATATTTATTTAAAAATACATAAACTAATGATCTATGGACAAAACAAATCAATTTTATTAATAATAGATTCATTAATTATTTTTTCTTACAAAAATTTATGAATATGCCAAAGACCTCAAATCTCAAACCTATTGAACACTAGAACTATAAAATACTTTCTAACGTTATATTAGATATAAACATTGAAGTTCATAAACCATACTTAGAATATAACCAATATGAAAGACTACAAATCGTTCCAAACTTAAAACAAGAAGAATTAAATTGATAGAGTTAAGAGTGGAATAAAGAAAAGAGTTTGATAACCCAGAGATTGCAGGAAGCAGAAGATTGATAAATGTAAAGTAGAAATGGAAATGAGGAAAAGCCAACCCTGTTCATCTGGTTCAGACAACCCAGGAATCCTCCCTGCAAGAAGGCCTTGCTTAACCGCAGCCAAACAGTCCTTAGGCAGCCCCAAAGCCGCAGAAGAAAGCAAAGAAACACCGGACACCAAAACCCATCTCCGATTCAGCGTGGGAGACAAGTTGGGGTTTTCCTGTTGGCCACCATGGACGGCGGAAACCGGTTTAGGGAGAAAAGAGTTGGGATGAAGAAGGGGAGAAGGAAGGTTCGGTTGGTGACAGAAGGAGAAAAATGGGTTAATGGTAAACAATGTGGTTCCCATTCGAAACCAGAAACGATGATTTCTGGAGACGAATTGTAGAATGGAGGAATGATAATGGTAGGAGATGGAGGTGGAAGAGCGTAGAAATTGAAAGGGATTTGGTGGTTTGAATTTTGTGTGGATGTGGAGCACTGAACTTTAGAGGCTACTAACATTTTGCTTTGCAACTCTAAACACTTGCCATTGGATTATCATGGTAGATGTTACGGATAATGAACTAGTTATTATAGTTGAGTTATGATAATTTGTATTTGAGGTTTAGATTATTTTAGTTTGAATTATAATAGTATGTGTTTGATGTGTAAATTATTTTAATTTAAAAAGGAAATAGTAAATACTATAGTAAATAATAAGAAAATGATGTATGTAAAATAGTAAAATCTGTATTAAATAACAAATACTATAGCAAATGAATATTTTCAAATATCATTGAAGGTAACTAATTGAAAGTTTTGAAATAGTTTTTAGTGTACCAATATATGGCTATTATATTTTGATGATAACCCTTGCCTCATTTAATTTTGAGTTTAGTTGCTATTTGGTACCTAGTTTCAAATGATATATTCTGAGGTTGTTTGGTTGAGGTTTTTTTAGATAAAAATTGATCCAAGCTAACTAATGTTTGTTATACAAATTTCAATACCTATGTAATAAATTATTCTGAGACATCTTTTACTTACAAAGGTTTTCCATACTTTTATAGAATGTTGAATTTTCTATACATTTTGCGAAGACGAGAACTATGAGTTTTCTATTCGTCCACCTTATATTGAATATAGTTAATTAACTAATTAATGAATTGACATGAATTTAATAAAATTAATATAAATATTTATTTTAATAAATTACTAATAATATATTAAAATATTTAATTAGTTCCTCAATACAAATAAAAAAATTTATTAAATGAATGCAAATAATTAGATATACAAATTAATTAATTAGCTAATAATATATTTCATTAGTTAAATTAAGTTAGGAAAAATAAAATTTTAATAATTATACTTGATTGTTTATTGATTTTTTATAATCGAATAGTTATTTTTGAATTATATTAATTAGAGATCATTCATTATTTATAACATATTATAATTTTGAGTCATTTTCTAAGATTTAACTTTCATTATTAATAGTCAAATTGAACATAACTCAACTAACATACTTATATTAGAGATCACGAAATCTTTTTTTTATAAACTTTCATTATTAACGTATCATATTTTGTTCTCTTTTGTTCTCTTTTTTTTACATTCATTTTTATATATTATTAATTAAAATTTTAAACCAAACAAAACCTTTTAGTTTTAAGTTTTGAGTTTGGTAATATAGTTAAGTTTCAAATGTTACAATTTTACCATGAGATTTTATAAGTTACACTTTTAACTTTCATTTGCCCTAAATATTCACTATTGAAAGAGAAATTTTGGACCACGTCATTCATGACGAAATTCCAAATCATCAAATTTGGGACTAATTAGGAGTTGACATGTGTCCCAAATTGAAGTTAAGACAAATTCCGATAACACCACGTGCTTTCATCATGACTGTTGAATCAGATAGATTAAATTGGCCCAATTTGATATTACTATTTGGGTCAAAGTCCAACTAAGTCCAAAAATGGGCTAAATTTGATGCAAATGTAAAATCAAACCCTAATCCAACTAATTGGGCCCGCTTATGGACCAACCAAGCTCAAGTTCAACTAATGAGACCCAAGAGGCAAGCCCATGCACCAACCAAGCCCAAGCCCACGACCCACCAAAGAACTCTGTAAATAGAGAATCTCTCTTCATTTGTGGGAGTCAGTAATTTTACATTCCAGCCTAGAAAGAATTCACCAACAATTAGAAGACTCTAGACTCCTGAAGTCGTACACTTCCTTGAAGACAACACTTGGACTTCAAGAATGTCACGCGCTTCGCTTCTTCAAATTAAGCGAACGTATTCAACTGAGAGAATCAGGGATCAAATGTTATAGATTGAACCACAACGCATCAAACCAACATCTACACCCACACAAACTCAGTTCAACTCCACGAAACAAGTTTCTCCGAAAATCTCGTGTGAATATTCACTTTTAGTCTTTAACATTAAAGTATAATTGTAAAACCCCGAATATTCATGTAAATTTTCTTTAAATTATCTTAAATTGTTTGGAAATTATTTTGTTAAATTGAGGTCAAAATTGAATTTAGGAGGTAAGCTATTTAATTTAACTATATTTGTAAAGATTTGAAATTTTAAATAAATTTAAGGAAAATTTGGATTAATTTATCTAGAGACCTAATTCGTTAGATCTGAAATTTTAAATACCAAATGATCAAATTTGGGACCAACTACGAGGTGACATGTGTCCCAAATTGAAGTTGAAGACAAAATTTGATGACACCACGTAGTTTCATCGTGATCGTTGAATCAAATAAGATTAATTTGGCCTAATTTGATATTATTATTTGGGTTAAAATTCAACTAAGCCCAAAAATAGGTTGAATTTGACCCGAATGTCATATCAGACCCAAATCCAATTAATTGGGTCCAAAGGCTAGACCCATGGACCAACCAAGCCCAATTTGGGCCCAAATCCATGTAAGGCCCATAAGAGACCTCTATAAATAGAGACCCTATCTCTTCATTTAGGGAAGAACGAATTGAAGGCAAAATCTCTCTGAGTATCTGAAGTCTGAAGCTCCAAGGATCTGAGAACATAACTTCTCTAAAACTTTAAAGATCAAAAGACATATCAAAGTTCTAAAGATCAGAAGACACTAAAGCTCTGAAGATCAAAAGACATATCAAAGATCTGAAGACCGAAGTCCTTTGAAAATACAAGCAATCTGACCACGCTTGAAGACTGAAGTCCTTTGAAGATACAAGCATTCTGAAGACCGAAGTCCTTTGGAGATACAAGCATTCTTCCAAGAATCCAAGCTCTAGAACATCCACACGCTCTACTTCTATACATCAAACGTATGCATTCAACCAAGAGTGAATCAGAGGATCAAGTACTAGAGATCGAATCATTGCATCAAAATAACATCTAAGTTCAACTCCACGAAATAAGTTTCTTCGGAAGCCTCGTGCATACACTAATCATCCAAGAAGATCAACAAGCCTAAAGATCGATCGTCCCAGAAGATCATCAAGCCCAAAAGTCGATCATCCAAGAAGATCAACAAGCCTAAAGGCCGATTGTCCAAGAAGATCAACAAGCCCGAAGGTCGAATGTCCAAGAAAAACAACAAGCCCGAAGGCCGATCGTCCAAGAAGATCAACAAGCCCAAAGACCGATCATCCAAGAAGATCAACAAGCCCAAAGATCGGATCATTCAAGAAAATCGATCAACAAGTCCAAAGGTCGGATCATTCAAGAAGATCAACCAGCTTAAAGACTATAGTTTATTTTGAAAGCATCAAAATATTATGTATTAGAGATTGTATTCACTTTTCATAAAATTAATACAAATACATAGTTCAAGTTCCATGAAATAAATTTCTATTGAAATCTCGTGCGACCAAATTGGCACGCCCAGTAGGACCTATCTACCTCTCATCTCTCTCGTTATCCAAGTCAAAAAATCTACAAATGGCACCAAAGAAAGCTCCATCCAAAGCTATCGTCGCAAGCAACACTTACATAAGCTCTGTCATCACGAGGAAAATATGGGACCAGCTGATGGAATCTCCTAAAGGCGGGATCGTCATCAGAGAAAAGCCTTGTTCGACAACTATGCTTCTGTTACTGATCTATCAGAGAAAGAATCACATTTTGATGTAGTGTCTGTCATGATGACTGACGTAATGACTGAGTCGACCATGGCAAAGATGGAGATAAAGATAAATCTCCTTAGGAAAGCGGTAGAAGAGCGAGATCATTAAATCACTACTTTAAGAGATGAAATACATGCTCGAGAAACTGCTGAGTCGAGTCTATCTCCAACTATGAAAGCCAATGACAAAGGAAAGACTGTCTTCTAGGAAGGCCAGTCACAACAATCTACCTCTGTCGCCACCCTATCAATTTAACAACTGCAGGATATGATTGCAAACTTCATAAGGGCCCAGTACAGAAGACCATCATAGTCCTTCTTTATGTACTCTAAGTCGTACACCAAGAGAATCGACAACCTGAGAATGCCAGCTGGGTATCAACCTCTAAAGTTCTAGCAGTTAGATGGAAAGGACAATCCAAAACAACATGTTGTACACTTCATTGAAACCTGCGAATGCAGGAATCAGAGGAGACCAGCTAGTAAAGCAGTTCGTCCATACCTTGAAAGAAAATGCTTTCGATTGGTATACTGATTTAGAGCCGAAGTGATTGATAGTTGGGAACAGTTGGAAAGAGAGTTCCTTAACCACTTCTATAGCATAAGGCGCACTGTTAGCATGATGGAGCTGATGAACACAAAGCAGCAGAAAGAAGAGTCGGTCATTGACTACATCAACCGATGGAGAGCTTTGAGTCTGGATTGCAAAGATAGACTCACTGAATTATCTGCAGTGGAGATGTGCACTCAGGGCATACACTGGGAACTTTTTTAAATCTTACAAGGGATAAAACCTCATACGTTTGAGGAGTTGGCAACACGCGCTCATGATATGAAGCTAAGCATCGCCAATAGGGGAACTAAAGATTTTCTAGCCCCTAAAGGGAGAAAATACAAGAATGAAGCTAAAGGTACTGAAAAGATTGTGGATAGTGCTACAAAAGAATCTATGGTCGTTCATGTGACCCCGCTGAAATTTTCCTCTAAAGAAAAACAAAAAAAATTTGAAAGAAGGCACAATGAAGACGAGAAGCATCGTCCAACTCTTAAAGAAAGATTGGAGCAACTGCTAGAAAAGCAACTTATTCAACTACTGAAATGCAAGCAGCTGGAACAAACAGGAAAAGTAGATGATCCTAACTACTGCAAGTATCATCGGGTCGTTAGTCACCCAGTGGAAAGGTGTTTCGTGCTGAAGGAACGAATTCTGAAGTTAGCTCGTGAAAAGAAGATTGAGCTAGATTTGGATGAAGTAGCTCAGACAAATCACGCTACAGTAGCGACGACTTCAAGTGTTCCAACACTATCTGTATCCCATGTTCAAAGACAAAACCTGATCCAGTTTGGAGCCTTCGAGTCTATAGTCATTCGGTTCTAACAAGAGATTTAAACAAAAAATTCCAAAAAGAAAGATGTGCTCGTTGAAGATGATAACGGAGGGTGGATAGTTGTGACTTATCGAAAAAGAAGACAATCAAACTCCACCAAAAAAGAGTCGTGTTCCTATCGAAGCTATAGAAGAAAGAACAAGGCTCATAAAAAGAAAGGCAAAAGGATGACATGGAAGTCTAAGCCTGTTAAGAAAGAAGACAAGGACTTCCCTTAATTTCGATGGCCGGTAGCTTTGGCAAAACGTCTCTCAAGAAGCTTTCTCAATAATCGTCCAGAGAAAGTATCAGAAGTTATTGCATGTCACACTGT
Organism: Benincasa hispida; assembly: GCF_027475165.1. Lineage (NCBI taxonomy): Eukaryota > Viridiplantae > Streptophyta > Magnoliopsida > Cucurbitales > Cucurbitaceae > Benincasa > Benincasa hispida. The sequence continues at coordinate 40,920,550 of NC_143486.1, read as the reverse complement.
CGGCACAGTGGAAGTTGACAACAATCATATAACTGTTGAAGAAGTCAACAACTCAGAAGAAATAAAGCAAAGAACTTCTGTCTTCGATCGTATTAAGCCTTCAAATGCTCGATCTTTAGTCTTTCAAAGATTGAATATGGCCACAGTAGGAGAAAAAGACTAATGTCCAACAACTACTTCTACTCGAACTTCAACCTTCAAAAGGCTAAGTATATCTACATCAAAGAAAGATCGACCTTCAGCATCTGCTTTTGATCATCCCAAGACAACAAGCGATCAACATAAAGGAAGGATGAAAATCTTGAAAGCGACATCATTCCATGAAGAAAACAACAACGAAAAGATTCACAGTCATTTCCCTTCACGCATGAAGAGGAAATTTTCTGTTGACATAAGTACAGAAGGTTCCTTGATAGTGAAACCAAAACTCATCATATTGACGAATCCTACAAATGAAGAAGATGATCAAAACCATGATGAAATAAGAGCTTCTGAAGTTTAAATGAAAATGCTCCTCATCGCAAGAGCCTAAACTGCATGGTGCTCTTTGCCCACATGAGCTTAAAAGGTGAACGGCCCAAAAAAACTCTCTTTATTGAACTATGTTATGACTTGATCCCTGTCATTGTAAAGGTACATAGGCAGCTTGAAAGAAACTTCAAGTTCAGTTCAGCCAACAAAAAGAACATTTGAACTAGGTCATGACTTGATCCCTTTCTTCAAAGGTACGTAGGCAACTTAAAGAAATTTAAGTTCAATCCATAAAAGAATAGTACCACAATCACCTAATGTATGGCACTACATGACAGATTGAAGTTGTTCATCCTGTTGAGGTCAACACAACAAATTGAAGATGTTCATCCCTTTAAGGAGCTAACACCGCAAATTAGAAGCACACACTTTGAATGGTGCTTCGCTTCCTCTTCGAAGTCAAGTTCGGAGGCTTCACCGCTTCCTCTTTGAAGTCAAATTTTGGTGTTTCGTTTCTCTCTCTTTGAAGTTCAAGTTTGGTGCGACTTCTCTGCTTCCCTTAAAAAAAATATTATTCTCTACAACTTCGCTTCTTCTCTAAAAGTTGTTGCAATTCTACCTCCTCTACAAAGATGTTGGCGCAACTGTTTCTTCATCTCCAAGTTTGAAGATTAGATTGCTGCTTTGATGGTTGCACCGTTGTTTCTCTATCTCCGAATTTGATGGTCGTACTGTTGCTTCTCCGTCTCCAAGTTTAAGGGTTGCACTATTGCTTCTACAACTCTAACTTCGATGGTTGCATTAATGCCTCTCCATCTCAAAATTCGATGTTTGCATTGTTGCTTCTCTATCTCCAAGTTCAAGGGTTGGATCGCATGCCCTTCCATCTTCAAGTTCAGAGGCTTTGTCAATGTTCCTCCATCTTCAAGTTTAGAAGCTTAATCGATTTCCCTCCATCTTCAAGTTCAGAGGCTTTTTCGATGCCCATCTACAAATTCGAAGGCTTCATTGATGCTCTTTCATTTTCAAGTTCAGAGGCTCTATCGATGCTTCACCATCTTCAAGTTTAGAGGTTTCATCGATGCTCCATCTTCATGCTCAACTTTGAAGGCTTTGCAATACCATCTTCATGCTTAAAGTCGCAAAGTCAAGCCTACTGCCAAAGATTCATTAGTGCTTCATCAAACTCAAATACGGAGCATTTGCCAATGCTTCGTCAAACTTAATTGCAAAGGATTCACCGATACTTCAAGCTGATCTGTAGAGGATTCGTCAATGCTTCGTCAAGCTCAATCGCGGAGGATTCACCGATATTTCAAACTTAAATGCGAAGGAATCGCCAATACTTCAAGCTAAAGTGTAGAGGATTGGTCGATGATTTTTCAAGCTCAGATGTCAATGATTCATCAATGCTTCATCAAACCCAAATGGGAGCATTTGCCGATGTTTCGTCAAACTCAAATGCGGAGAATTTGCCGATGCTTTGTCAAACTCAAGTGTGAAGGTCTCATCGATGCTTCTCCATCTTTAAGTTCAGAGGCTCCGCTGATGCTTCTCCATCTTCAAGTTTAAGGTCGGTGTGCATGGCTCCGCTCCATCTTCAATGTCTTCATCTACGAAGTCATGATGCGGCTTCGCTTCATCTCCAAAATTGTGGTATGGCTTCGCTTCATCTCCAAACTAATGGCATGGTTTTGTTTCATCTCCAAAGTCTGGCGTAACCTGCTTCATCTCAAAAGTCTGGCGTGGCCCGCTTCTTCTCCAAAGTTTGGCGTGGCTCGCTTTATCTCTCAAAGTCTGGTGCGACTTCGCTTCATCTCCATAATATGGCGTGTCTTGCTTCATCTCCATAGTATGGCGTGCTTCATTTACATAGTATGTCGTTGCTCGCTTCATCTCTCAAAGTCTGGTGCTGCTCACTTCATCTCTCAAAGTCTGGTGCGACTTCACTTCATCTTCACAAGTCTAGTGCGCCTTCGCTTCATCTTCACAAGTCAAGTGTAGCTTCGCTTCATCTTCACAAGTCAAGTATGGCTTCACTTTTCTTCATCTTCACAAGTCAAGTACGGCTTCACTTTGCTTCATCTTCATAATTCGTGTCGGTGTAGCTTTACTCCTTCAAAAGGTTGGTACAACTTCACCTCTCTCTCTAAAATGTTGGTGCTACTTCGTTTTCTCTCCGAAAATGTTGGTGTGGTTCCACCTCAATGCGAGATCAAGTTTTGCCTGCATAGCTCCACCTCATATACGAGGACAACTCTGGTCGGTCAGGACTCCGCCTCATATACGAGATCGACTTCGGTCAACCTGACTCCATTCAAAAGCTTGATGGTATATTCTGTCACACCCCACCCCAGATCACCCTCTTAGCCTAGAGAAGGGCGTGATTGCAGCAGTTATCAACCCTTAGGTTGACACTTACTGCCTAAAAACTCTTACGGAATAACTCTGATACCAAATACAAATAATATGCAACGGAACGGCTGTAGGCCCACAATTTATTAACTTAGAAACTTAATATGTTTAGAGTATTTACAACATTAGATTTACAAAACCCACAAACCCTAGTTCCTATATGAACAATAGTAACATATGTACAATATTAACGGTAACCACCTAGCAAACGGTTACAAGTCTTTTCGTCCTTTAGTGGCAGAGCAGATACTGAGCTGTCTTCAGAGGATTTGACCGCTACCTGTGAGGAGAAAAACAAAAACATTTGAAAATGGAGTGAGCTTATGCCTAGTGAGTAACCGAAAAAACATAGTAAATTCTCATGCAAAATTTCATAAAATAGTTTTATCTGAAATATAAACTTTTGCAGCATAAATATTTTCCAAGCATAAATTATATAATACTGTTTTAAACATAAACAGTAAAATCATTTTTCAAATCAAAGTACTGTATAACTGGTAAAATAATCCCAACACCAACTACTAGTCTAGAGAGAACCCTTTTGCTCAATCTCTGACTTTATTCACCTGTGGCCACATTAGGTACTACTGCTCAGATACCTTCTCCTTGTACTTCAGTATCGAGCTACTAGGATACTTTCTCCAATGTACTTCAGTATCCCGTTGGCTTGGTACCTTCTCAAACGTACTTCAGTACCAATAGATACCTTCTCCTTGTACTTCAATATCTAGTTGGGTGGATGCCTTCTCCTTATACTTCGGCATCGCATTTTACCAAAATTGTTTATAAACAACTTTTCTCTTTAAAGCATGTACAGTATAACACATATACAACATGACTTTAAAGATGGTAATGCATGCTGGATAAAATCAACGTATGTAAATAGTTTTTCAACAATAGGCATGTGTTCACAACACAATTCAGATCTTACTTGGAAACCACTTTATAAAACTAGTAGGCATGAGAATTATTTTTGCAAACATGCTTTCTGTAAAACATTTGTAATCAAAACAGTTTAAAAACATTTTAGTTCAAAAACATTTTAGCCACTCACCTCGAACTCTTAGGAACTTTTCACTCTAGTAGCTCCTCGAATCCCTTTTTCACCCCTAGAATTCAGATTCAACTTTCAACTTAGATTAATCATAGTTCCGAATCTTATTTGGAAATACTTTCTTCTATAAAATTATTCTAAGAATTTTACCCTAAACTTTCAGCTCATAATTCCCCGTGGTTTGGCCGAAATCTTAAAATCTTCAAGACTGGCCCAGACTGATCTGACAGTCTGACCCTTCTGCCTTCTTCTCAACCTTCAGCCCAGTTCCTTTGAGCCTTTTCCTTCGGCAGCCCTTATCTAAAAACTAGACTTCTATAGCTTTCAGATGGCTTTGAAATCACTCTAAACGCACGAGTATATTGGAAGACCTCCTCGTCCAAAATTGACACATTCCTCTGAACCCTCACCGCCCTTTACTTTCTCTACGAAATTTATGATATTTGTGTGATTTGAAAATGAAATCCCAACTCTCTATTTATAGGCGTTAAAATTGCTCATGGGATTGACAGCACCTACTTGCCTGCATGGCCAAATGTTTAATCCTCCCTTTATCAACGTAAGCTGACTTTACCTTGGTTCAATATGTTCTTCCCAAACGCATCCAACACAATTTCTTAGGGTTTAAGAATTTCTCTTAATTGGACACCTAGATTTTAACTGACGTTTGCCCTTACGTCTTCAAGCTTTGTTTGTATTCAAATTAGGGTTTTTAAATACATAATCCATCCCAACGCGTCCAAATACATCGCCCAGAAGCTTGCTCGGTCGTTAAATGCATAGGCGAGGCATGGGCATGACGTTCAAATTGGACAAAGCAAGGCTAATGCATAGGTGCTCTCGCTCTTTCCGCTCTCGGAAGTGTCACTCTCTCCATTCTCGACAGTATCGCTCTCTTCAACTTTCTCTCCCATTTTTCTCTCCACTCTCGCTCTCTCCAGCTTTCTCTTGGTCTCGCTCTCTCCACTCTCGCTCTCTCCAACCTTCTCGCTGATCTTGCTTTCTCCAATCTTGCTCTCTTTCTCGCTCTCTCCAGCTTTCTCTCCAATCTCACTGGTCTCGATCTCAATGGTCTCGCTCTCAACGATCTCGCTCTTAGCTACTGCAAATTGTTTGTCTCCGTGCAACTTTTACACGTTTTTTCCAGATTTTCCCCAAAATAATTTCCCATAGTTTTCTCAGTTCTTCAATCCTTTCTTCATCCATAACGCTTTTCACATAACTTCTCCATACTTAGCCGAAATTTCCCAAACTCAATGTCCATATTTTTCTTTTCAAATCCCCATTCCTTCTGCACCATTTCACACTAGCTTTCTCATCAACCTACTTAACTTATTATACAAATTTAAATAGGGACACACAATTAAGTGAAAAATTAAGACAATTTAAATAAGAAAACACACTTAAGTGTAAAATTGAGATTCGGGGTTCACATATTCTCCCTATCTTCATAACTTGATTGCCTCATCTTCAAAGTCGAATCAAGAAGTGATATAATAGAGTAGACATTTCTAAGGTCATCCCTAGGTTGATCGAATGAAGGAGTTGTAAGCCTTTTCGGAGCCCCCATGATGATCAGGAAGCACGAGCACAAGCCGCAATACAATAGGTAAACCTTTCTGGGGTCATCCCTATGTGTATAAAGGAGACGGTCACATAGAGGGGCATTGCTGCAAAAAGAAAACGGAACAGAAAAGATCAAAAGAAAGAGGGAAAAAAAAGGAAAAGAAAAAAAAAAGAAAAAAGAAAAGGAAAAAAAAGAACAAAAAAAAAAAGAACAAAGAAAGAAAGAAAAGATTAAAAAATAAAAGAAGAAGAAGAAAGAAAACATGGGAAAAAGAAGAGGAAAATGAGAGAAAGAAAAGTGTAGAAGAAGAAGAGGGGATGAGGATAATGAAGGGGTTTAGGGTTCTATTTATAGAGATTCCTAGGTTATGTAACAAATTAGAAAATCCAAATCAAATATTTGAATTTATTAGATTTTCTAATTTGATTCTATCCTAATTTCAAATTAAATTTAAAAAAATAAATTAAAAAAATTCTCTATTTATTTAATTTTATTAGATTTTGTCCTCAAATTTATCTTCAAAAGATTGGGACATATTCTAAATTTTATTCAAAATCAAATTAAATTGGGGATAAAATTTGATTTTTTTCTTAAATTAAAAATTTGGCCATAATCTAAATTTCATACTAAATTCAAATTTCTAAGTTTTTATCCTTGATACAATTAAATTGGAGATAAAACTCAAAATTTTTTCTTAAATTAAAATTTAATCATATTCCAAATTTTATTCAAAATCAAATTATTCAATTTGGGATTAAAGTGTATATAAAATCTTAAATTAAAATTTGGACATATTCCAAATTTTATCCCATATCTAAATCATCCAAATTCACACGTTTTTATCCTCAAGTCAAATTAAATTAAGGTTAAAATCTCAAACTAATGTAAAATTCAAATTTGGGCATCTTCCAAAATTTATATCAAACTTATCCAAATTTAGGTTCTTATCCCTATTTCCAAATCAAATGGTGGAAATATCTAAAATTCATCCAAATTAAAATTTGGTCATATTCCAATTTTTATTCCAAATTCAAGTTGTCCAAACTTGAGTTTTTATCTTCAATCAAAATAAATTGTGGATAAGAAAAGAAATCTCAATTGTTCTTTTATTAAATTCGGGCATATCCCAAATTTTATCTCAAATTCAAATCATATTGGAGTAAAATCTCAAATTAAAATTTGGCCATATTCCAAATTTTATCCCAAATTCGAGTTAAACTTATGTACTAAATTCATAGTTTGACTACATATCAATTAAGGTCAAATTCAAAAATATATATATTTGGATTTTGATTTAAACTTTATCTTTTTCGAGATTCATTCACCCATATATGTGCATAAATTTTAAAAGGGCATTTATTGAATGAGAAATTTTGGACCAATCACAAACTGTCACGTCATTCATTAGCTTAATGACAAAATACGATCAAATTTGGGACCAACTACGGGGGTGACATATGTCCTAAATTGAAATTGAAGACAAATTTTGATGACACCACACTATGATGAATCAGATAAGATTAATTTGACCCAATTTAATATTATTATTTAGGTTAAAATTCAACTAAGCCAAAAAATAGGTTGAATTTGACCCGAATGTCAAATCAAACCTAAATCCAATTAATTTGGCCCAAAGGGTAGACTCATGGACCAACCAAGCCTAATTTGGGCCCAAACTCATGTAAAACCCATAAGGAACCTCTATAAATAGAGGCCCTACTTCTTCATTTAAGGGAGGAGGAATTAAAGGCAAAATTTGTCTAGGTATCCAAAGTCTGAAGCTCCAAGGATCTGAAGAACATAACTTCTCTAAAGTTTTGAAGATTAGAAGACACTAAAACTCTGAAGATCAGAAGACATATCAAATCTCTGAAGATTAGAAGACATTAAAGCTCTGAAGATCAGAAGACATATCAAAGTTCTGAAGACCGAAGTCCTTTGAAAATACAAGCAATCTAACCACGCTTGAAGACTGAAGTCCTTTGGAGATACAAACATTCTGAAGACCGAAGTCCTTTGGAGATACAAGCATTCTTCCAAGAATCCAAGCTCAAGAACATCCACACGCTCTGCTTCTATACATCAAGCGTATGCATTCAACCAAGAGAGAATCAGAGGATCAAGACTAGAGATCGAACCACATCGCATCAAAATAACATCAACATCAATACCAACTTAAGTTCAACCCCACGAAACAAGTTTCTCCGGAAGCCTCGTGCGAAACTAATCATCCAAGAAGATCAACAAGCCTAAAGGTCGATCGTCCCAGAAGATAAGGTCGATCGTCCAAGAAGATCAATAAGCTCGAAGGTCGATCGTCCAAGAAGATCAACAAGTCCAAAGGCCGATCATCCAAGAAGATCAACAAGTCCAAAGGCCGATCGTCCAAGAAGATCAATAAGCTCAAAGGCGGATCATTCAAGAAGATCAACCAACATAAAGACTATAGTTTATTTTGAAAGCATCAAAATATTATGTATTAGAGATTGTACTCACTTTTCACAAAATTAATATAAATACATAGTTCAAGTTCTACGAAATAAATTTCTATTGAAATCTCATGCGAACAGTGAATTTTCTACAAGTGCTTGGTTAGTTTTTAAATACCCATCAAGTTTTGGCATAGGATTGATGTTATCAATAATGTTTCAAATGTTAGATTGAAATTTTAAGATGTTTATCCGTCAAGTTTGGTAAGTTCTAAGAGTTCAGATCCTTTTAGTTGAATAATAATGTAACTGCAATTTGGATTTGGAGTCCTTACTTTCTTGGTTTACGCATAAGTTCAAATCTATGTCAGAGGTTTCGAGGCGACTTTGGATTAAGGTACGTTTTGGGTAATTTTTTGGAGATCTTAAGTTGAGATTTGTTGTGGGTCTTCAAAGATTTTAAGAATCAATGGATAGTTGCCTAGTTATTGTTTTAATCTTTGTTATGGCGGTTTGATTGGAGTAGAGATTTGTTAAGCTCAAGTTGCGCAATCAAGATCGAAAGGTGACTTTGTACTAAAATCTTCTTGGGTAAGTTCGTAAAGATTTTTTTGGATTATTTCATATTTTGCATTTAGGTCCTAAAGGTTGAAATTAAATGTTTGTGTTTTGTATTGGGACCATGGAACTATTTTGGAAACATCAAAGGTTGGTGTGAATTGAGTGGTTTGGAATTTTGGTTTAATTGTTAATTATAAATTTGGTTTATGACATATGACTTGGTTCGTGATCTTTTTGGACAAACAAAAGTTAGGGTTGATTGAACTTGTTTGGACTAAAACTTGAGGTAAGTATCTTTCTATTGGTTTGTCTTCGAACCAGTCGTCCCCCACTGCATGATAATGATTGGAACCGCATGATAATGATTGGATTGTCTATTTTAGATGTATTGGATTTTAAATTTAAACTAATTAGACTGTTTATTTTAAGACTGATTTGACTTTTAATTTCATTATATGAACTGATTGGACTATTTATTTTAGACTGATTTGAATGTTAATTTCATGATATGGACTTATTGGAATATTTTGACAGTGATGTTATGTAAGATTGATTGAGAGAGTACTGTTTCCCTAAGATAAACGATTGTGCTTATAATAAAGGAGTTGTATATGAACTGATGCATGCTAAGTTTAAATGATTCTTGTTAACTTTCTATATTTGCGCAAGTGTACACCTACGACTGATTGTGTGCTCCTCCAGGATCACACCATGACTGTATATGTGTACATTTATGATTGATCGTGTACCTTTGGGATACACACCTACGATTGACGTGTGCCCCCTTGGGACACACTTACGACTGATTTGTGTATCTTTGGTTTACACATTATGACTGATGCATGTTCCTTGGAGTTCATGTTTACGACTGATTTGTGTACCTTTGGGTTACACATTATGACTGATGCGTGTTCCTTTGGGATCACATTTTTCATTGATATATAACCCTTCAGGATCACCATGATTGATATGATATGGGTGTATACCGATGCCTAGATAAACTAGTTTACAAGTAACCTAAAGGACCCAGTAGCGGGTTACTTACTGAGTATTGTTATACTCACCTTTTTATCCTTTGTGTTTTTTAGACAACAATAGGAATGGACCGACGAGAGACATGAGGGACCCGTGATAGAACTATACGGGGACAATAGTAATCACTTGTGTACAATTCATGTTTTGTTTTTATTTACTTATTTTGATGTTTTATTTAAGTTTGTTGGCAGATGATAGGTTTTATTGTCTTGTTTTGGAATATTATTTTTTGTTTGTAAACGCAAAAGTTTTTTTTTTTTGGGATCCAAACTAAATGTGTTGATCTTTGGTTTTGTTATTGAAATAATATTTTAGTTTAAAATAGTCATTCATGATTTTACTGAATTTACATTATGACGGTCAAAATGTTTTGAATGAAAATGAGTAATTAGTCGTAATGGCACATGTCAGAGTACTTGAAAGGTCGGGTTGTTACAATAATAATTAAGTTAAAATAATTATGAACTAAAATTTTAAATTTAATTTTAGTAGTGTAGAAAAATAGTGAAACTTAATTAATTATAATTATTTTAATTCTTTTAAGGATAATTTTTAAATATAGAAAAATGAACCAAAATATTTACAAAATATAGCAAAATTTTAAAACTATGAATGATAAATGTTGATAGACAGTATAGACTTCTATCAGTGACATTGATAGACACCGATAGAAGTCTATCAACAATGTGTATTTATAAATATTTTTAATAGTTCTACCATATGAAATAATTTTCCTTCTTTTAAATTGATTATTAGACAATAACATTAAAAAAAAATGTGTATTTAGTGAAAAATCAAGGTTGAAAGTTTGAATCTTCAAATCTATGGACCAAATTGAAAAAAATTCAAATCTCAAAAGTAAAATTGTAATATTTGAAACCAAGGGACTAAATTGAAACAAAACTCATAACTTAATAAAAAATTTTTGAAATCTAAAGACTAAATGGAAACTACATCCAACCAAAAACGAATTTCTCAAAAAAACAAAATATATGCTTCTGGTTTTTTCAAGTTTTATATTGCAATCTTACAATAAAATTTACCATTTAAATTCCATATGTTGCTATAGTGTAGATCAACAAAAACAAAGTCCCGTTTGGTAACCATTTTGTTTTTTGTTTTTTGTTTTTGAAAATTAAGCCTATAGACACTACTTTTACCTCCAAATTTTCTTCTTTGTTATCTATTTTTTTTACAAATAGTTTAAAAAACCTAGCTAAATTTTAAAATAGCTTTTAAAAGCTTGTTTTTGTTTTTTAAATTTCACTAAGAACTCAATTGTACTCGAGAAATATGAAAATCATGGTAAGAAATGGAAAAGAAATAGACTTCATTTTTATAAATAAAAAATAAAAAATAAAATGATTATCGAATGGAGCCTAAATGTAAATATTGATTTTAAAAATAATTAAATGATATTTAAAATAATTAAACATAAAAATGACTTAATCCTAAATTATAGCTAACCAAATGATCTTTACAAAATCAATACTAACGAGTATAATAAATATGAAACATATGATTTCGTTTTCTTACGGAATATAGAATACAAAATATATTTCGTTTCAGAACAGGGACTACATATCTACCCAAGTACATTCGATTTGAAAATTTGGCCCCTTGTAAGAATAACACAAAGAAAAAAAAAAAAACTTAAATTTATAAATTTAACAATGGTTTTCCAAAATTTGCAAATATAGAAAAAGAGCATAAAAGCATATTTCCGTTTTTATTATTTCAAATTTACTTTCATTGATGTATCGGCATGTACATCAGTAGTACATCTTATATACTTTATATATGATATATCAGTTATCTAATATACTTTATATTTGGTATATCAGTTGACTAATATACCAAACATAAATTATATAAGTTATACAATGAGTATACCAAATTGTTCATTCATAAACCATATTCATCAATCAAGAAGTGCTTGTTCATTTATTATTATTCTTGGATTTAGTTTCCTTATTAGTCTGTTATAGAATATTATTTTTCTAGTACATTATAGTCAATTTATAATGGTTTAATTTGATATTATTAATAACCATTTTGAAATTATGTTGATAAACTATTGGTATACCAATGTTACAGTTGAAATTGAATTTTGAACATATGTTGATATATAATTGATATACTTGAATAAATGTATTTTAAGAAGCATTATTGATATACTAATTGTTAGAGTCTTGTTATTGGTTGTATATTTGTTTAAGGTTGATAGTTTCGGGTTTATGGCTAATCTGGTGTTGTTACAAAAGTTGTCATAGAAGAAGTCTTTCCTGCAGATTTATTTTCTTTTTATTTGAAAAATTTTGCAAACTTATTTTTCTGGATTCTTTCCTTATTTATTCTTTGTTGAATTTGAATGGGCTATTTTTCCTATTTTTCCCGGTCCATATTTAGGAGCAAGTTGTGTTCTTTTAGAGTTGTTGCTTTTACATCGTTTTGTAGAAACATTTTTATTTTGGTGGTCGTCGAATGTTACTTCTTTGATTTTGAATGATCATTGATCTTTAAGTTGTTGTAATTCATCATTCAAACTTTTGCTAAAAGAAGATTGTCTTAGTTTTAGGGGGAGCCTATGACTCCAACACTTGAGAAGGAATTCTATATATTAGGGGAAGCCTAAGACATCATTACTCGTTAAGGAGTTTTCAAATTTAGAGGGAGCCTAAGTTCTTCAAGTGAAGGTGCATTCACAAGAAGGTGGAAAGATTACATTTGAGAAGGAGTTTCACACTTAGGGGAGCCTAAATGATCATTCACTAATATTCTTATACTTAGGGGAGCCTAAGTACATTGAAGATGAGGGGATCTCAAACTTAATGGAAGCCTAAGTTTCATTGAGATGAAGTATCACACTTCAGGGGCGCCTAAGTGATCATTCTCTAAGTGAGGCTATTCGAGATCACTATAATTGCGATCAATTTACAGATAAGTACATCATTGTAATTGTTTGACTTTATATTAGTGAAAATATTTTTTTCACGGGCACATAACCCCCTAGACGTAGATGGTATTACACTGAACTGGGTTACCAAACTCTGTGTTCGGTTCTGGTTTTTAGATTTTGGCATTTATCTATGATGTCTCTGAAAACACTGTAATATCGTGTATAACAAGTTATGACATGTGTTAGATAACCTAAATTTCACTTCGTATCAAAGCAGGTCACTATTACTTCGGGTTTTTTTTTTTTTTTTTTTTTTTTTTAATCAAAATTCCATCAAATGGAAGGAATCAAAGAAGATAGATCTATCACACGTCCCTCCATGCTGGATGGAATAAACTACTTATATTGAAATGCTAGAATGATAGCTTTCTTAAAGTCTATTGATCACACGACTTGGAAAGTAGTGGTAGGTGGATGGACTATTCCCCATATTGTTGTTCCTAATGTGGGGAACGTCCCTAAGCCTGAAGTAGAATGGACTAATATTAAGGGAAAATCATCCTTAATGAATTCTCATGGCTCAATTATATCTTTAACGGTGTGGACAAAAATATCTTTCATTTGATTAACACTTATATCTCTGCCAAAAAAGCTTGAGTCACTTTTGCTATTACTCATGAGGGAACATCAAGAGTCAAGATGTCCATACTTCAATTGTTGACCATCAAGTTTGAAAGTTTGAAAATGCTTGAAGATGAAATGATTGTTGAATTTAATGTTCATTTACTTGACATTGCTAATGAATCTTTTGCCTTAGGTGAGAAGATCTTAGAAGAGAAACTAGTTAGAAAAGTTCTTAGATCTCTGCCAAAGAGATTTGACATGAAAGTGGCTACCATTGAAGAAGCACACAATATGTCAACCATGAAAGTTGATGAATTGTTCAGATCCTTGATTACATTTGAAATGACTCTCGACATCAAATAGCCAAGAAATTAAAAGCATTGCCTTATAGTCCTTTGCAGATGATCAATCTGATGATAAAATTGGTGAGCTAGAAGAATCTTTTGTAGATTCAATCTCTTTGTTGTCCAAACAGTTCAACAAAGTTCTGAAGCATTTAGCAAATAGATCTGCGAAATATGTGCCTCAAAATGTTAAAGCAAATGGAGGCACTTCCATGAAACCTTACAAATCTCATAATAAGAAGAAAGATGCTGACAACTCCGACATCAGTGGTCAGAATAAATACTCTTTTCGTTGTAGGGAATGTGAAGGTTTCGATCACTATATCAGTTTGAAAGCCCCCAATTTTCTTTAACACTAAAATAAAAGCTATGTTCTAACTTCATTTGATGAAGAATCTGAAGAGAAAAATGAATTTGAACAAGATATCAGAGCCCTTGTTAGCAATATTACAAATGACATTCATGTGTACAAAAGTCAACAGGAAGATTACAGTTGCAGTAGTGAAATAGAAGATATGCCTGAATCGATTGAAAAGTCTTACAATATGTTACATCAACAATGATTTGAGAACATAAAAGTCTTAAATGTTTAGAAAGAAAGAATCGAGTCTCTTCTTGTTGACAATCATAGACTCATGACCACTGTCTCAAAACTTAAACGCGAGCTGAACATGACTAAGAATGAATTGAAATTTGAGCATAAATTAGTAAGAATGTTGAACTCAGGAACAAATGATCTTGATATAATTTTGTCTTGAGGTAAGGAATTTGGTGAACTAATAGGTCTTGAATACTTCGAAACAAAGAGAAAAGTTTATGATCAACCAAGTTTTGAGGGGAAAGAATAAACTACCATTAAGTGTTATTAGAAGCAGATGTTAATACTGTTGTCCTCGAGTTTGCTTAGATATCCTCTCAAAGTTTGTAAAGCATGCCAAAAGGGTATGGATTTGTGATCACTGTGGAAAAAAGGATCACATTAGACCTTATTGTTTTAAATTGCATGATTTTTTTAAAGAATTTATCTTGATCATCATTTGCATAGGCCAGAAAAGAAATATGTTCAAAAGCTATTTATTTTCTCAGCCAAAATAGGATTGGCGTATAAAAACAGATCTTTGATGCAATATGGCAGTCACATCTTTTCGGTCCTCCATAAAAGATGATTGGTAATTTGATAGCGGATCGACGAGACATATGCTGAGTGAGAAGTCCTCCACATCATCAACTATTGAAGAAATCTAGGTCAAAACCTTGTCCATTAAGGCTTTCTGAAGTCCATTAAATGTTCTCTCCTATATAAGCCCCCCGTCTCGACTATTAAAGAAATCTAGGTCCTCCACATCATCGAGCATAAATTTAACAACACTGCTCTTTGTCTTGTCCTTTCCTATCAACCCAAGTTCGTACATGTAGACAAGACCGACTTTCGTTGCATCTAGGTTATTTACAAATTGCAATCTCTTATAATGCTCTTCAAAAGTGGTCGGGTTGATCTCCTAATTAATTCGAAGTGATCGCTCCATAGGTGTCCTACATAGTCCAATCACCAATAGGAACCCATCCTTGGAGAACTTCACAGTATGTCTAATCCGGTTGAAATACATGGACTCACCACCACCCTCATGGTGTACCTCCCTCAGTAGGATGTGGTGGACTAAGGGGATATTGAAGACTAGATCCATTTCCATAAACTACCAAAAATAGTAATCTTCAACATGTGAAGCTACCTATCAGTAAGCTTCTCTTTGATTAACTCGTTCACAACCCCAATATGAGATGACAAGCCAGTAGCTTGGATAGGAAAAAAGTCTTCAAAAGCAATCTTGAAGTTTGCCATCTACTAGTACAAGTAAAAAACAAAATTTGAGGAAGGAAAAAACAAAGATTTCAAATTAAGGCATTCTATAAAACTCTCGTTACTCCCTCTCATTACTCCCCCTCGTTTCTCACTCTCGTTTACATCTCTCATAGCCTCGCTCTTGTATTTGACTCTCGTTTCTCGGTTGCCTCTCTCGGTTCTTTTTCTAGGATCTCTTCATTCGATGACTCTTAAGTCTCAAAACCCTAACTCAACTTTAGCATCTCAGCTTTGGACCCACTGATAACACCCAATAACACTCGACATGGCCTAACAACTCACATTTGATTATTTTTAGTAGATATCATTGAAGAAATTAAGCACGAGGATTTCCAAATTCAATTTGAGTGAACACAATCAATTACAGCCTAAAACGGAAACTAACAGGTTATGCAACAATAGAAATTACAATATGTTATATGATGATACAAGGGATAGAGGATGCATATCTTTAAAGAACCATTCTTCAAGAATCCCTCGATCAGCCTCCAATGCATCCAATAATAGCAACACTCAAACACAACAACTGGAACAACACGACCATGAACACAACGATCATCTGAATGCTCCTCGAATCTAATCAAGTCCACCTCGATTCATGAATTATGTAAAGACACTACCACAAGTGTTACCTTGGTATTCATGATGTGAGAATGCATGAGTTATGGGCTCTGTATGATCTTGGCTTGAGAAAGAGACTGGAGGTATGTGATCGAGTAGACGATCAAGCAAGTGGGAAATAAGAACACAGTCTATCGCATAGACGATATGCTCGATCGTTTAGTAAACGACAGTCTATCACATAGATTTTACTACTCAATCATGTAGCAACAATCAGCTGAAAGACTATCGTATAGTCAACTCTACATGATCGTTTAGTCTTTGTCCATACTATCGTTTAATGAAAATTTTTCACTTGATAGCTTGTCTCCGTGAGAACTTTCTGACTGAGGCAACTTCTAATTTTGGAAAACATTTTTTTTTATCTCACGGTTACCATAAAACTTCCAATAACCTCCCACTTAATCGGTTATTAGAGAAAAATAATTAATTATCATATAATTAATATATTATAAATAAATATGATAACCAACTTATCATATTATATTTATAACCTATAGTTTTAATATTTCATCATATGAAACATACAAAACCATAGTTCTTTTTGTATTTTATGGTACTTAATGTAAATCATATTTACATTAATT
This sequence comes from Benincasa hispida, assembly GCF_027475165.1. Classification (NCBI taxonomy): domain Eukaryota; kingdom Viridiplantae; phylum Streptophyta; class Magnoliopsida; order Cucurbitales; family Cucurbitaceae; genus Benincasa; species Benincasa hispida. Next base: position 40,904,082 of record NC_143486.1, on the reverse strand, counting down.
CCTCCAAATAATGTGTCTCATACATTACACCAATTATATCACATATAATTGAATTTTCTCTTATTAATTTGAACACTTCAAACTAACTCCAAAATTTGATTCTCAACTTGAACCCATTGAGCTACCTAGGGGACCTTATGGAACTATAGCTTGAAGCTCCAACGGTACGTGAATAATTGACTAAACTCTTTAGTCACGGGATTCCACCATCCGTTAACTGCCAGACACTCCATTAAAGACCGACAGTTGCACTTTTCTCACTATAGATATATTTCTGTGTCCATATTAACCAATCAACAGTGCAATAACCCTTCATAGATCGTTCGTAAGTACAGTTGAGCCAAATTACAATTTTTCACCTGTAGTTACATCTAACTCCTTAAGTACCACTGATTTCTCTAATGAACAATAAGTCATAGTCTCACTATGATTGTGTCCTCTCTTCCAAAGAGAGGGTGTAGCCACTATGTTCAAGACCTAAAACCAGCTCTTAAGGGAGCAATCTATCTACTTACCCCTACTTCAGAAAAGTAGTGAATTCCATCTTGTGTAACTGAGTTCCCAGCTCCCCAATCAGAAAAATCCCAAAAAAGGTAGGCTTGTTGAATTGGTAATCTGGTCACTCTCACTCATAATAGTCAAAGGACTGCCATCATGGCAGAAGTTTCCAAAACACGCAGGATTAAAATTATGTCATCTATGGCTGTTTTAGTGAGATGTAAGTCTCAATTATCAATGATGTTATATAAAGAGACGAATAATCTCGTGGTTCGGTCTTATAAAAATTCTTTGTATAGGACACCCCCACTCGCATGTCTTCATATGAATGCTCAGGATCAGACCATTTGTAGCACGTTACGACACTTGTAACTATCTACAAAGCGGGTCATATCCGTAGTGTCATCAGGATAAAGTATCCCTTTTTTATCCTTATACTAAAGACCATTTAGGTTATTAACTAAGGCATGATCCACTTGTATGTCTCACATACAAGCTTAAGTTTATATAAAATAACCATGGATCTTAGTTTATTGGATATGAGTAAATGCAAATAAAATAACTCTTATTTTATCATTAACAATGTGTACAAACTGTTTACAAACTACGAGGCTTCGGGAGAATTAGGACACCAATCCCAACAATCTCCCACTTGTTCTAATGCCTCAGGAGACTAATGTACAATACATGAAAAACAGTATAATATACAATAAACTAGGGCATACTCTATACCCCAGTATCACTTGCCCTAGACAAGATGCCGTATGTTTCGTAGACCCAGACTCTCTAGATGACTTTGAAACACTTTAGCCGTGAGAGTCTTTGTAAACGGATCGACAACGTTGTGCTTCGACGCAATTTTCGTAACTATCACATCACTGTGATGCACAATCTCCCTGATCAAATGATACTTCCATTCAATATGCTTGCCTCTACGATGACTCCGAGGTTCCTTAGAATTTGCCACAGCCCCGCTATTATCATAATAGAGTGTGATCGACAAAGAGATATTTGGAACAACTTCCAAATCTATAAAGAACTTCCTAAGCCAAACAACCTTTTTAACAGCTTCACAAGCGACTACGTATTGGCTTTCATAGTGGAGTCTGCAATGCATTCTTGCTTGATGCTTTGCCAAACTACAACCACTCCATTCAGAATGAACATTGACCTTGATGTCGATTTCTGAGAATCTCTATCAGTCTGAAAGTCAGAGTCTGTGTATCTTGTAAGGATTAAATCCTTATCTCCATACATGAGCATATAGTCTCTCATTCTTCGAAGATACATGAGAATCGTTTTGACCGCTGTCCAGTGATCTAATCTTGGATTAGACTGATATCGACTGATAATCCTTACTGCATAGCAAATGCAGGTTTAGTATATAACATTGCATACATAAGGCTTCCAACAGCTGAAGCATAGGGAATCCGTCTTATTTCCTCAATCCCTTGAGGTGTCTTAGGACACTGCTCCTTAGACAAAATAATTATATGTCTGAAGGGTAATAAACCTCGCTTGGAATTCTGCATTCTATACCTGATCAACATTTGATCAATGTACGATGCCTGAGACAAGGCCAACCTTTTGTTCTAATGATCTCGAATGTTCTAGATCCCTAGAACATACTGTGCCTCTTCCAAATCTTTTATTTGAAATTGGACGGCTAGCCACTTTTTAATGTCAGTCAGAAAACCTACATCATTCCCAAGGAGTAGGATATCATCCACATACAGTACCAGGAAAGCTATTAAGTTGTTGCTGATTTTCTTGTAAACACCAGGCTCATTAATTTTTTTATCAAAGCCAAATGATTTGATCGCACTATCAAATCTAATGTTGCACGATCTAGACGCTTGTTTCAGCCTATAAATGGACCTATTAAGCTTGCAAACTCTTTGCTCTTGATCTGGAACAATGAACCCCTCTGGTTGAGCCATGTGGATGGTCTTCTCAAGATTACCATTCAGAAAGGCAGTCTTGACGTCAATTTGTCATATCTCATAATCATAAAATGTAGCTATGGATAGGAGTGTTCTGATAGACTTCAACATGACAACGGGTGATAAAATTTCCTCAAAGTCCACTCCCTCGATCTGGGTATAACCCTTTGCCACGAGTCTAGCCTTAAAGGTCTGCACCTCATTTTCTCTTGTAGATCCACTTGCATCTTATAGGTTTTACCTCATCTGGCTGATCCCCAAGTTCCCAGACAGAGTTGAAGTACATAGACTCCATCTCCTGGTTCATTGCTTTAATCCACTCATCTTTGTCAACATCCTTCATTTCTTGCTTATAAGACAATGGATCTTTGACCCCATCATCAGACATGATGTTTGGGCTTCAGTCAAACCCATGTAGCGTTCCGATGGGTTCACAACCCTCCCACTACATCGAGGCAGTCTCATCTCTTGAAATGGTTGACTAGATGAACCGATATCAACAATTTTTATTGATCTATCAGTCTGTTCAACAACTTTTGTGGAATTCTCAATAGTCTCACTAGAAATCTCATGTAAAACAAGCTTGCTTTGTGCTTTATGATCTCTAGTGTGGTCTTCTTCCAAGAAGATAGCATTTGTCGACGCAAACACTTTGTTCACACTTGAATCATAGAAGTATCCACCCCTCGTTTCCTTAGGGTAGCCTACAAAGAGGTAAACTTTCGAACATGGTTTCAACTTTTTAGGGTTAGCCACAAGCACGTGGGCTGTACATCTCCAAATTTTGAAGTGGCGTAAAGTATCTTCACGACCTCTCCATAGCTCAAAAGGTGTTTCAGAAACACCTTCCTAGGGAACGTTGTTCAAAATGTAACATGCAGTCTCCACTGCAAATCCTCATAACTCATCATAGACCGAACCATGTCCAACAAGATTATGTTTCTCCTTTCTGATACACCATTCTGCTGAGGTGTACCTGGGGCCGAGAGTTGGGACATGATACCATGTCTACCATATAGTTATGGAATTCAAGGTCCATATACTCTTTACCACGATCAAATCATAGTGTTTTTATCTTCTTACCTAATAAGTTTTCAACTTCAGCCTTATACTTCTTGAACTTGTCAATGGCTTCAGACTTACGTTTTATTAGGTATAGATACTTGTATCTTGAATAATCATCTATGAAAGAGATTAAATATTCATACCCACCTCGAGCTTTAACACTCATCGGACCATAGAAGTCTAAATGTATAAGCTCCAAGGTTTCCTTGGCTCTATAATTTTTTCTAGTAAAAGGTCATTTGGTCATCTTGCCTTCAAGGCATGATTCACATACCGATAAGGAATTTTCTTCTAAACTCTTTAGAAGTCCACATTTCACCAACTTCTTAATCCTATTGAGGTTAATGTGACCTAACCTTAGATACCAAAGATGGATGTTTTCCTTAGGAGAAACCTTTGGTCTTTTTGTAGTTGTCGTCATTCTGAACATTTTAGTATTAAGCAAAACTTTTATGACTAACGGTCTTAGTACATACAAGTTATTTTCCATTGAACCAAAACCAATCTCCATTCCATTCTTGAAAATAAACACTTTACTCTCAGAAAAGGAGATAGTATAACCTTGTTCAATCAGACAAGGAATCGAGATTAAGTATCTCTTGATATGAGGAACTACAAAAACATTAACCAGTAACAGATAACGTTTCTTGTTCGAAAATAACTTTAGCTGCCTACAACAACTGCTGAAACAACCTCACCAGTACCGACTCGAAGAGTCAACTCTTCTTCTTCCAATGATTTCTAGGAAATAAATCCTTGGTAGGAAGAACTGACGTGATTAGTAGCACCTGAATCAAGTATCCAGGCAGAATCATCATTCTCTACCAAACACGTCTCCAAGACAAATAAATCACATTTACTATCTTTAGACTTCTTCCTCTTCTAGAGAGTAGTGGGATCAGTTATCAGAACCTAAATAATCTCCAAGTTCCATTTCAGAGAACAATTCTCGTCGATGAACTTCTCTAGAGTTAGCAACACTTGTTTTCTCTTTTACTCCTTTGACATTCAAGAAAGACCGATGGTTATTTTGGGAATCGACACTACTGGTTTCTTTGTCATCCATCCCTTTGTGTTAAAAAAGTGAGAACTGACATTCAAACAATTCTTGCAATGAGTCCATGATCTCACGTGCAATGAACATGTTCTAAACCCTTTTGGTCAATACATCAGGTATGCTAGCCAAAATGAGAAGTCGGACCAACGAGTTAGCCTTCATCCACACCTCGTATGCATTACAAACATTTCGTGGTGAATCAAAGGTCAGGACTTGAGGACATTCCTCAACCATGACAAACTCGAGGTCGTTTACCACGAAATATGTATTAACGGACTCTTTCCAATGTATGTAATCTGTCTAAGTAAAAGAGGCAACTAATAAAAAATCATTCATGTTACTGAAAAAATAAACACATTGATCTACATTAGATTTTAGCAAATACTCATTGAAAAACAACATCCGATACGATTTAGCAAAGCTAAAATGATCCTCATATGACATCTAGTTTCATAATGACGCTTCAATGGTTTAGGACAAAAGCCACCGAAGGGTAGTCAATTTATCTCTCCTTTGAATTGAGACACTTTCAACCAGTCATTAATACCAGAACAACTCTTGTTCCTATAACGACTAACCATCATTGATTTGGTCAAGAAATTATTAACTTGCTTAACAATTTCCCATAAGCGTGACCCTTCATTTTAGATCCTAGAGTTTCGCCCCAAGCAGCCAATCCGAAGGGAAGAAATCCGATTAGGGCAAAAACTAAAGCGACCCTATCCATTTCTGGAGTTCACCTTGATATTGACCAACCACACAAAAGCATTTGAAGAGGGACGCTCCCAAGGTGCCACGAGGTAGTGCAAGAAGATCTCATGGTGCAAACCAATAAAGGAGACCGCAGGACATTTTGACACACATCCTTCACACACTTACAATAAACACTCTCTCCATCCACCTTGATGTTGACTCATGCAAACACCATCCAAAGGGGGATACTCCCAGGGCACCACGAGGCCAAGCATGAATCTCACAGCGTGAACATTCAAGGAGAAACGTGAGTGGAATTGACATATCATATACATCTTTTCCTCCCAGTGAGTATTTTATAACCTAGGGTTTAGTTTACTTAGAGAAACAAGACCAACGATTTTAACTAAGTGACTTTTTAGGTTTGCCCAAAAGTAACGCTTACTTTGGAAAGTTGAACAACTTTTGATCATCATTCATTAAACTCTTTAATGAAGTCTTTGATCAATGATCACATGCTTGTAGAAAATCTATCTAATTCACCTTTCCAGGTAGGTTCCCAAATAGGAGTGTTCCATTTCCGTCAGCTTAAATACCCTAATCTAGACAGAACCCGCCTTAGACAAAAGGTTCCTTATAGATAGATTTAATACATCTTTTATAGAAATCAATTTAATCTTATTAAACTGATTCAAAATATTAAACTAATCTCATTAGAACCATGAACTTAGGTTTATCTCAATCCAATTTTAAAACCCTCTTAAAACATGAGTTCACCTAAGTTCACATGCAACTCTTTCTTATTGATTTTAGTTCTAATTTCCATTTTAATACTTATAAACAGAAACAACCAAAACCAATACAATGCAAAGCTACACATACAAGGCATTCATAACTCTTATAAACAAGCCTAAGTGTCATGCTCCATGCATTATTCATTCATTGCTACTTTTATATAACACTTATATAACAAAACAACGAACCAAGTATACATGCTCTCATACACCCTTATAATATAACTCTTATAATATAAAGATGATGCATGAATATTCTTACTGCATGCATAAATATAACTCTTATATTTTATGATGCATGTGCATGCCTTCTTTGTAATTTGATCATGCCAATGACTATATTATAACACTTATAATATATGATGCATGCATGAATAAAATGCATAGCTTAAGGTGGGTTTTAAATCTATATGTCATACACTATGGCATATAAACAACATACATCTCATGTACATTAAGTAAAAGTTGATGAACTAGGATAATTAAGCCTCAAATCCTCAAAAAACCAAAGCTAACTATTACAAAGAGCTACGAGTCTGCTAGTTCAAACAGGCGAATCGGGTCTTGAATCGTCCGAGCAAAGAAATGCGTCTCCTTGATCGTGTACCAAATCCTTGTGATCGCCTACACAATAGAGTAAACTCTTTACTCAATTGTTTAGCAATGCTGTGTGAGCATAAACGATCGTTTAGCAACGATTGTGTACCTTTGACTATGCGATGAAACATGAAGGCACGTGATTGTGCAGCGTGCATCGTGCAATGCAAGCCTTAAATGATCATCTAAACAACAACGATGCGGTGAAGCACAATCGTCTAAATGATCGTTGAGCAAGCATAAGGTATTGCATACCGCGTGATCGTGTAGGTTGTGACTATGATGAGACATGCTGAACTACACGATCGTTTAGTGCGTGCGCCTTTTATTAAACAATGAGTGCCAAATACTCTACACGATCGTTTACCTCTAGCATCCTCTATCGCGTATGTTGATCGAGAGTATTTGGCTAAACGATAGAGTATGTCGATCTATATATACCATTTGACTTTTGAAATTTATTTTAACTATTGAGTTCGTGCTGACGAGGATCGAGAGTAAGACATGAAATCAATGTACGTGAATTGAGAGTGAGGGATAGATAAAAAGTCAAAATATTTGGCTAATGTCCAACTAGAATGAGAATTGAGAGCCTAAGTGGAGAACCGAGATCGAAAAGCGAGAATCTGGGAAGAAGCCAAATTTCATTTGGACCCTTCATTTTTGGTCATCCATACAAAATTCCCTTTAGGTTTAGTTAATTATCTAGTCAACCCATACACTTTTGGAAAATTATGAGTATGTAGCACCAAGTTCAGGAAGGGTGCATGAATAAAATGAGATCACATTCAAATGAATGAAATTCTAAGGATATAAAATTATGTTTAAAAAAGACTTAAAAATTATAAATACTATCTATATACAAACAAGGTGCACTTTCCTTTTTAGTAGCTTAATGATAGCACTTGAAATGTGTTATTTGCTCAACTTAATTCAAGATCATTATGCTACTTAATGTATTTAATTGGTTCTATTTTATAGGTATCAATCAATATGGAGATAGAATCGAGTATTAGAGAGAAAACAGAGCTAAAATAGATCAATTTGGAGCCTTAATGAAACAATTAGGTCAAATGGAAGTGAAAAAGACAATTAGGTCAATTCAAAGCCCTAGGCGTAATGCAAATGTTTGATTTTTATGGACGCTTTCAAACCCAATCAATGAAATATCTAGTTCAATTAAGTAATTAATTAATGTACTATGGCACTTGACCCGACTCTCTTCGCAAGTAGGCTAAGAACGTAGTTCATTAGAAATAATTAATAAAATTCATAGGATCAATCAAACAATTGGGTGGATCCTTATTCTTAAGCTATGTCTGTTTATATTTCTTGCACGTTTAATTAATTTCCTACATCTTTACATTCCTGTATTTACATTCTTGCACTTTATTTTTCCCACTTTAAATTCTCAAACCATGCCAAAACCCCATTGTTGTCGCTTTAGCTAGAAATCTAATTTGTTTGAAACTATATTTGCACTTCCCTACGGATCAACCAAATCTTGCTACTTTACTACTCAATAGTATAGGGATATTAATCGGTAATTATAGATTTTATTTGATTGGTCAAGAGAGGATTACGACAACCTCTATTTAGTCTGATCAGGCACCAATTTGAAAGGTCGAAGAAAGGGTGTCATAATCCTCTCTCGGTCGATTAAATAAAATTTATAATTATCGATTAATACTTCCTATACAAGTGGATAGTACAATTGGCAATACCAAGTCGATCCACAGGAAAGTGTGAAGATTAGTTTCGAACTAGTTATAATTTCTCATTAAAGTGGTAAATTTGAGGGGGCGGGGGGGAGGGGTTTGGTGTGGTCGAAATTACGGTGAAAAAAGATAAAAGTGTGAGAATGTAAAGTTAAAGAAAGTAAAAAGTGAAAGAAAATCAAAATGATCTAGACTAAAAGATAGGATCCACCCAATGCTTGATCTGTCATAGAATTTCTAAATGTAGTTTATTATGCATGCAAGTGCCTAGCTTACTTGCTTGGAAATATCGTGAAAAGCCCCCAAATACATTAATTAAGAATTTAATTAAACTAAGTGTTTGATGGATTGGGTATGAATGCACTCCATAAATATCTTACACCTACATTATAATCAAGGGGTTCGCGAAGATGATTAACCACTAGGAAATGCCTAAGTTACTAACCAATTTTGTTCTTATTCTTAAACCGATCAAGCCACCTATGTGATGTTCCAATAATGCCAACATAAGCTACATACCCAAGATGCGATTTATTGGTACTTGGTGATTAAACTCGTAGCTAACTGTCACTGATTATAAGTTAATCTTTAGCTTAGAAAAGTTAATATTCAAGAGTAATCAAATCTAATATACAATTAAGCATAGAAGTTCAAATAGGACAAGAACTAGAAGCATTCAACTAGAAATAAGAAATTAAGAACAGATCCTCAAAATCAATACAAATGGATTTCTCCAACTCTTAAGCTAACAAACTTACCTTAGCAATCCACGAAAGCAATATCACCAAAATTTGTCTTCGTTTTGCTTGATTACAGAAAGAAGATGAAATTAACTCTAATATATAATGTTGTAGATGGATGGATGTTGAAAAAAAAAATAAAGGAAAGGGGTGGTCATTCACCTAAAATGGCCACCCCCATCAAAAGTTATGACCTAATTATCGAAATCAGTTTTATAATCGTGTGACAATGTCATAGCACTATGCCAATTTGCTGCTTTTTGTGAAGAGCGTCGTGCCACGTCGCAGCATTGTAGGGTGTTGCAACGCTCTTGCTTGGGAAATTTTTGTCTTTTTCACATCCGTTTGACTTAATTCCTTTATTAGGGCTCCGAATTGATCCATTTTAGCTCAGTTTTCTCCTAATGCTTAATTCTACCTCCATTTATACGATATCTATAAAATATTCAATTAAACACATTAAATAGCATCACTCTTGAATCAAATTGAGCAAAATAGCACATTTTAGGTGTTATCACTTAATCCTAGAAACTCTAAAATTATGTTGTGCGAATTCCTAGAAATTTTCTAGAAAGCATGTGATTGAAGACAAAGCATCCTGAACAAGGTATATCTTTCTTTTCTAGTTTTTGTCCTGACTGAGATTAACATAAAAAAAAGCATAAAATTGATGGTTCAAACATACCATAAAACGAAGTTGAATGTTTTGCTTTGGTCTTAGTATTGATCCCCACTGAGATTGCACTAAGACGACCTAATTAAGATAATTGGCCCTCGCACTATATGATTGACAATTATCCATGAACATTATTTAGGGATTGATTTGATTTGAATGAAGTGCAAGAAGATCTAAAAGTCTAGACCTTTCTTTCCTACTGGTATTTTCCCCTCCTTTCACCTCCGCTCCTAATAAAGGATCTTCTAAAACAAAGGAAGAATAAACTTTGGTATTGTTAATGGAAATGTAATGCACAAGAGAAAGATGAGATTTATATTCTCATAAACTGCGCTTCCAACCAAATTGATTAAAAAAAAAAGAAAAAGTATTTACTTTCTAAAGTCAACATCTTACACTTTACATACTTATATATGCATGCATATGTTGTATATACATCTAATACTTACATAGCCATAGCACACAAGTGTAGGAGTTAAATAAATAATATAAAATGATATGAGACGGAGTATCTCTTTGAAGATCAGGTTATGAATTCTTTTAGTTATCGTAAAAAACATACAAATTTCATCTATGAAACCGTACTCAAATGTGTCCAAATATCCTAGGGTATACTCACAATTTATCGGATGATTATAGGAAGGCGAATTCAGTCAAGGAGACATTCTAGGACACCGAATTCATTAATAGACCGAAAATTTCAATTGATTAATCTTTAGACTAATTATTACCAAATACCTAAATCTAGAAATCTGTTATCAATATATAATCTCTCTCGAGGTCAATCTTTTCTCACATCAATTTATCTCTTATGACGATGTTGAACCTATAAACATGTGAAAATATATCACAAAAATGTCAAAAATGCCGATGAAAATGTAATACCCAACTCATCACCCACCCTAACAAAGAAAACCCAATAAGCTAGTAAAAAGGCCAATAATGTTTAAGTCTAGTTAAAGACTAAATGAAAGTTATTGGTAGAAGACAATAACATAATTTTGTTTAAACAAATGATATTTTCTATTGCTGCTTAAAAAGAGCATCTTAACCACCACTTATGGAATGCCAGAACTAACTTGATTGCCAAGAACATAAGTCAATCAAAATGTATGTATTAGTCAAGAACTTTAATATAAAACCAATGAAAGATAGGGTTTTAAATAGCAAACCCACCAAAAACAAGACTAAAAAACTTTAATAGCTTTGAGGGTAAAACTAAAGCTTTTTCTACACTTTTGGGTGAGCTTCCTTAATAAGTTCTAGTGAGCAAAATGTGGTTTGGTCTAACCAAGTAATATTGAGTACAAATTCTTTGTAAAAAAATGGTTTCTCTTTTGTTCATCAAGTTAAAAAATGTAATGAAAACTTTAACGATTTTATTGTTTACTAATTATTCACTTAAAGTTGTAAATTATTACATAGGTATTCATTTTGCTAAATCTAAACATTACGATTAAGGATTTATATATGCAATTATTAACCAATTAAGCTTCTTAAATAATATTAACCTCTTCTCTATCCTAATAGAATTTCATTTTGTGCAACAATCATGAAAGAATTTCAATTTAATCTTTGATAGCTACTATACACACACAATTTGCAAAATGTTGTACTAAATTCATATCCAACTTCAGAATTCAAAATTTTCTTTTATTGGTCAAAGGGTGAAATAATTCTTGTTGCTAAATTTTATCTTCTTGAGTGCTATACACATGGTGGATTTTACTAGATCTCTCCCAGATAAGTCTTAGAAGGAAAAACAGTCTTGGGAATTCTCAATAATGGAAGACATGCTCAGAAGATTTCAACTAATTGTAAGATTCATATATAACTTTCAAATTACTAATTAAAATCAGTTCTCTTTTTCATCTCTCTTTTAAATTTACTTTTTAAGTGAAATGGACCACACAATTATTTGAATAAGAGGAAGAAAAGCTGAAATTACTTTGAAATACAACCCACATTGAAATCAGGAAAAACAAGATTTGTTAGTGTTTTAAAGAAAGATAACAACCATGTTAGTGACTAATATAAAATATGTGTTAACGATTGTACTTTGAAATTTCTATTTCATTATCCAGATAATAATAATAATAATAATAGGATCTTTTTTTTTTTTAAATGTGGAAAGAGGAATCGAATACAAATTTTATGTTAATTGAGCTAGACGTATTTTAACATAAGATGACATTAGTCATAGTTACAACTCTCAATAGCATTAGTGACATGGAAGAGAATATAAAAATGATAAAAAATGATAGATCAATATATATAATATTAATTAGATGTTTATTAACCAATTTTAATTTTTAAATTAAGACCTCGATATTTTAATCAATATTAACATGCCTTAATATCAACTTTTTGGACTTACTGTCATGTCAAATTACATTTGACTTCACTGTTGTTGGAATGCTTTGAATTCGTTTGTTTACGATTATGACCCTATAGTTTAGAGTAGTGCGTTATATAAACTCTCTAACCCTAGAGGCATCGTTGGTGTATTCTGAAAAAATTCTCTCTAATAATATTGTTCTCCCTCTGCCTCGTGGATGTAATTAACACAATATTAGTGAACCACGTATATCTCTGTGTGGATTCTTTTAGACTTTTTGTATTTTTTAATTGTTGATTTCGTAACAACTATTATGAAAAAATGAAATTGACGAACAAAAAGAAAACGATAAAGTATAAATAGTAAAGATTGACACAAAGAGTAGTTTTATTATTAGAAAGAAATATCAAATAATACGATAGATACAAAGGTGCCAATTAGAGGAGAATATTAGACATACTTGGTTATTTAGAGTACTCTAACATATAAATTCAAGTAACAAAGAACCTCCGAATATTGACACAATGGTATGATATTGTCCACTTTGGTATAAGCTCTCATGGCTTTACTTTTGGAACCATCTAGAATGCCTCATACCATTGGAGATAATTGTCATCCCTTATAAACCCATGACCATCCCCTTATTTAACCGATGTAGGACTTTGATTGCATTCCCACCCAACAATGACTCTGGTTTTGGTTTCACCAAAATTTTTTTTTACCATTGGAGATAGTTGTTCTCTCTTATAAACTTATGATCTCTTTTCTAGTCCATATGAAACTTTGGTCGCATTTTAACTTTCACTATTCAAACTATAATAAATGAAGATACACAAGATAGTAGATTGAATAATGCGAAAGGCAACAATTAATTTTAGAAATAATGAAATTACCATTAAGCTTATAAACTTTTGATTACTCCTACCATATATTCAAACCCATCATGAGTAGCTATTCAATAGCCTTTCATTTGAATAAATATTGGTAACTCAAATCTACTTAGCCAAAACAATATGAATGTCTCAATTTGTGAAGTTGTTTAAGCCTAAGGAGTTGTTAAATCTGGCTTATGATAGTGTGCTAACATGACTTGATCCTTAACGTATTGGTTAAAATTTGAAAATTTAATTAGATTACCTGAGAGATTAATCTACTATCTCATTTAATATTTTAAAGAAGTTTGACACAAATTTCGCCTACTTTACTAATATATAATTTTAATCTTTCTTTCAATTTGTCTTCAAGTGAGTAAATTTATATCATCTATAATCTTAAACTTCACAATATAAATAGTGTTTTTAGTTGAAAAGTATTAACATGATATAAGTAGTGTATTTAATTGAAAAGTATTAAAAGATATAAGGACTATAGTAAAAAGACTAAAACACGTGGTGGATGTCTCGTTGATTCTTGCATTTCTGGCGTACGTGTAATTTTATTGCTCACACTTGGACACGTGTTAGTAACTAATTTTGTTGTTAAGCCTTCTTCTTCTAGTTTGGAAGATCACGAGGCTTGTTGGATTTCTTCTTATCCTAGTTCAGTGTCTTCTACTTTTAATGAAGATTTTATTTGTATGTTTATCTAATCTTAATGAAGTTTTTTTTTTTTTTTTTTTTTTTTTTTTTTTTTTTAAAAAAAAAAAAAACGACTAAAACATATATTTACTCTTAAAATTAACTTTGTCCCCTATATCCAATTGCTTACTTTCTTTTCTCTTCTGTATGGTAATGGGAGTTGTCATTACTTTGTGATTTTTTGAAAAGAAGAGAAAAAGGTAAAGCATAGACAATGGCAGAAGAATAAAGTGAATAGATCCAACTTTTCCCTTCTCTAGCCCCTTCCAAAAATGAAAAGAAAGGTTAAATTGCAATTATATCCTTAAAACTTTTAAATTTAAAAATTGAGCGGTCAACCTTATCTAAATATTAAAATTGAGCCCTTAACTTACATAATTGTATAAATTGTAATAATTGTGTAAGTCATAGAGTTCAATTTTCATCATTTGAGGGTTCAATTTTTACAAATATTCTAAGTTTGAGGACTCAATTTTAACATTTTTAGAAGTTTAGGGTTCCAATTGCTAATATTGAAAGCTTAAGGGTATAATTACAACTATCACCATACTTTAGAGGTAGTTTTTGTAATTTGCCAAAAAAATAATAATAAAACATCTTATAACACCTATTTGCCATTTCTTTTACTACAATTGGGAGTAGGAGATTCAAATCAACAAATTTCATATTTTAAGTTTTGAAATTTTGTTCAGATTTTATAAGGGTTTAACATGCCAAAAATTTCTCTTTTTCATGTTTGTTCAAATTTTTCAAAATCATAATCCAAAGTAACTTTGTTAAACCAAAGTTTAGAATAGAAACAAGCAACACAGCACGTTCCTATACAGCTTAAATATATATTTATAGTTTGACATATTATTTTAGGATAAAAGTGAAAAGATTCGTATCTTAATTTCTATCGAAAATTTAAATAGCATATAATCGAAAAATATTACTCTGATTCCTATACTTTTGACTTTGTTCATTTTGATTTCTGTACTTTTAAAATGTTCATTTTTGTGCATATACTTTGAAAATGTTTATTTTGGTTCATGCACTTTCAATTTTGGTTTCATTTTGGTCCTTAATTTTTTTTTTTTAAAAAAATGATCATATTGATCCCTTAAAAATGAAGTAAAAATGGAAATGAAAGAACCAAAATAATCACCTTTTGAAAGTACAAGGAATAAAATGAATATATTGAAAGTATAGAGACCAAAATGAATAAGAGTTGAAAGTATAGAGATTAAAATGAACATTTTAAAAGTATAGGACCAAAATAAATAAAAATTAAAAATAAAAGGTCCAAAATAATATCTAAACCAAAAGAATCCAAAGATAAAAATGAAAAATTCATGTATAATTTAAAAGTGACATTATAGCCTCTTATATATATCTTCTATTTTTCAGTTTTTCTTGAAGAACTTTTTCAGCATTTTAAATTCAAAGAACAAAGATCATGGACTTGCATGCATGATGCATCTTCCAATGAAATGAAACCTTTATCTTTTTCCTTTCCCTTTTTGTATTTGATAGAAAAAGTTATTTGCATTATAAAAGAAGAGCGTAAAGAATACTATAGAAAGTCAAGTCATTGTCTTTTATCCAATGATAATGATATTAATTTTCTGTCTATGAGTCTTCTCTAAAATGAAATAAAGTCACACACATTATAGATGTCACATGAGAGATCATAGTGATTATAGAGACAACAACAAAATAACACACTGTAAATCAATGAACAAATACATGGAGATTGAAAACCTAGTTCGATGATAACAGTGACGGATCCAAAAATTTTATATATAAGAGGCACTATGTAAAAAAAAAATTGTAAAAGAAATATGTAAAGAAAAAAAAAAAGCATTCACAGTTTCACATATTAATTAATTTAATACATATTACAATTGCCATCTATAAGTTTTTATGTTTTGAAATCAATCCATGTTAATTTTATTATCTAATTTATCCAATAAATCTTTCTCAATATATGCTTACTTGTGAGTTGTGAATGGTATAATACCTATGTCTTAACGAGAGACAAAAAAAAATTATCTCCTACCTTTAGTTCTGAAATTAATTAAGACAACTATATAGTATGAAAATTACTTTTAAAGAAATGAAGGATATCTTTTTCAATAGAATATTGTTGAAAGTAAGAATTTAGGTTGGAAAAAGATCAATGAACAATAAAAACTATTCCTGGTTTTTCATCTTTTAATTTTTTTTAAGGCGACTGTTAGGAAATTTTAGTCAATATACTTTCAATTATCCAATTTAATAAAAATATACTAGCATTAGAGACTAAAATTAAGATTTATTGAAAATAGAGAGACTAAAATTCAACAAAGCTCATACGTTGTTGAGACCGAAATGTATTTTGACCTCTTCTTTTTTTTTTTTTAATCCTACCTTCTTTTTTTTGTTATTGGGGAAGCACCTACACACTACACACGCAGGAGAAGAACAAAATTCAATTTTTTAGTGAAAAAAACTAAGCATTGAACCCTCGACCGGTAGTATCATATTTTGGTAAACTATGCTACTCTACACACAAATTTTGGTAGTTAAGGTGAATTTTTATACATATAATGTAAACAATACTGAAAGTTGTATTAAAAATACAAAAACGGATAATTTGACGGGCGCACCTTGGCCCTAAGTGGATCCATCGATGGATGGTAAACTACCTATATCTGGGAGGCTGTGTGCCTGGAAAAAAGAATTTACTAATATAAAAATTCAAACATTTGCAACGTTGTACTTATTTGTAAAATAATAACGATTACAGTGACACACGTGGAGTCTAACTTATTTGTTCACTAGGCTCCCCCTAGATGTGAGATTCCTTCTCGATCCAACTTAGACTCCCCCTAATTATGTGAATATTAGTGAAGAAATACTTAGGCTCTTCCTAAATGCGTTAGACTCTCTCTCACCATGAAAATATCTTTCTTCCTTCTTGTGAAGTCCTCTTCACTTGAAGAACTTAGGCACCCCTTAAGTTTGTGAATTCATTCTCTATGAATGAAATCTTAGGATCCCCTAAAGTTGAGAATCCCTTCTCGATCTACTTTACCTTAGACTCCTCCTAAGGATGAAGAATGCTTCTCGATGTTGAAACACCCACAACAAGAATAACTATAGAACAAACCACCAAGAACCAAGCTTATGTCTTGCTTTATGAACAATGAACACTACAAAGAGTTTCACACAAAAGTATATGCAGCCACCCTAACGCACAACAGAAATATGAAAAATATCCACAAACAATTTTGGCAAAACATAAACAAGGAAAGTAACCCAGAGGAAATAAAACACAGTATATTTCAATTAAGAAAAGAAATATTCAGCAGGAACAACATCCTCTGAAAAATCCTTCGAGACATATTCTTGAGACATCACCAAAACCACACAAGAAGCAAAAACCAAATCCCTTAAACAAATATATAGCCAATAACAGGTGTACACGAGTTGGATTGGAGGATTTTAGACCAATTCAAAATTTTAGGTTGATTGGGTTCGTTACCCAAAAGATCTGGACAGGATCTCAAACCCAAACCATAGATTTTCGGGTTATTATTATTATTATTATTAATTTAAAATACTCAAATTTATTAATAATACATGATTAATAACTAATATCTCATAAAATTCAAATGGTAAATATCAAATATTTATGATATCTATTACAATCTTTAAACAAAGACAAATATCGTATGAATCCTAAAAAAAACATTAAAAATTTACAAATTTATCCATCTTCATAGTCAATGAAACATTAAATGAAGACATACGTATGTGTATTTGGTCAACCGGAAAAAAAATTATCAACCCAAAACCTAATTCAATCTTAGATAATCCTAATTGTTTGGATTGTCGGGTCATGAACACTCTAGACAAACATCAATTCAAGAAAGTTGTTTAATTTATGCATGAATTCAATTGTCAATTCAAGGAGTTATTAAAATTTTGTAGGTATTTTAATTAATCAATTAGTATGGCATTCATATTAATTTGTTGTTTTTTATTTAGAGTGGTCAGAAATCAGAATCAAAAGTTCTAAAGATGCGTTTGGATTGAGGAAATAGAGATGAAAATAAGGATGAGAATAGGTAAGGGATACGCATTCCTTTGTTTGGTATAAGTTTTGACACTTTAGCATGTGAATAAATTATTCTCATACATTCCTTTAATCATCGATGATATCCATCCAAAAGTGTGAGTTTTTTTTTATGCCCACACTCTCTTTCTTTTTCATACATGAATTTATAATTTTATTTTATATTATTAAAATTAATTAATATATGAATATTAAATTTATAATTTATAAAATTACATTAAATTTTAAATTATAATATTTGAATTTAACTACTCCATATTCATAAATATATTAATTAATTATATAATAAAACGTAAAGAATCGATGCATTAATACTATTAATTCATTAATACATTATGTATAGAGTTAATTAATTATTATTATGATGAATATTTTATAAGATTATTTTTTAATAATTATATTTAGTTTATTATTGATTAATTATAATTCATTATTTTATAATCACAAAATATTATATTTATTTCTTTAAATTGGGTTTGGTTGTTTTATTAATTAATACATCATATTTATATAAATTCATCAAATTCATATATCTATATACTCAAGTAAATTCAATTATAAATTACTCATTTTACAAATATTTGTAATTAATAATTAAATTAATATTATTATTTGATAGATAAGTAATTAACTTTACTCAAACTTTGAATTCAATTTATTGTTTATCAATTAATCTATAAAAAATTTATAGAGGTGTTCATGGTTAATTTTATATATTAAATACAAATCTAATTTGTTACCACAAAATTCTAATAACATTCTCATGTACAACTAAACGCAGTCATCCTCCTAGCAATCTTATTCTCGGGTTTTTTATTTTCAGACATACTTAATTTCTAGGCATGTTTAAAACCTTAAACCAAACGACCTCTAATGGTATTTAGAAATCGAAATGGAACCATAAATATTATAATTAAGAAAATTATTTTAAATGACAAAACTAATAATAATAATTAACTAATTACTTAGATATAATTTTCATAATCTTAACTAATTAAAATGCATTACCAACGCTTCGTTTGATAACCATTTTATTTTTTGTTTTTGTTTTAAAAATTAAGCTTATAGACACAATTTCCATCCCCAAATTTCTTTCTTTATTATCTACTTTTCACTAATAGTTTAAAAAACTAAGCCAAATTTTGAGAACTAAAAAAAGTAACTTTCAAAAAGTTGTTTTTGTTTTTAGAACTTGGATAAGAATTCATCCATTGTACTTAATAAAGATGAAAATCAGGGTAAGAAATATGAATAATATAAGCTTAATTTTAAAACAAAAAACAAAAAAATGATTACCAAACAAGGCCTAAATAATGTGTCAATAAATTTTAATAAAACTAGTAATAATCCATTATTAATGTTTTACTTCATATTTAAAATTTGATACAATAATAAAAAATATAACTTGTTAAAAAATATACCAACTAAAACTGATTACAAATTTTGTTAAAAAGAATATAGGCTAGGCATACGATATCTAATATAAATATTTTATTATTTAACAAAATCAATTATTAAATACTTGACAAATTAAATTAAAAAACGAATTATATGAGAGGATTAGATATGTCAAAATAATAGATTAGATTTTTATTTTTATTACAACGAAAACTGAGAGAGAGAAATAAAAGTTTATAGGAAAAGTTACGATTTTGACTTCCTGTTGTAGGATTAGTTTCTATTTAGTTTATAGATTTCAAAATATTACACTTTTAGTCATAGTATGATTTCAATTTAGTCATTCGATTTTAAAATGTTACAATTTTACTTTTGTGATTTGAGTTTTGTTTCAATTTGGTCTCCAAGTATCAAAATTTACACTTTAAACCTCAATTTTTCACTAAACATTCACTTTCAATTTTTAGTGTTAATATCTATTAATTAACTTAAGATAATAATGAAGTGAAAATAGGATTAGATAGAGTACTTTCGAAAGCAGGGTCAAGGTTAATGTCACTCATAATTTGTTCTTCTGAAACTCTGGCTTTTGTTTGTTCTTAACCAGGTTCACTAGTAAATACCTTAGAACTACCTTAAGGTTTCAAGGTAAAACTACAAATTCATGCATACTATCAGGCGAATCCTCAGAAGACGATTTATTCTTTTTAGAATATATTTCAACACCTTTTCCTATAAATCAGTCAAAGTAAGAGACAAAGAACTTACTTTTTCTTTTTCTTTCGTTTCCACTGGTTGACCTGCACCAGATCGCCTTCATTTCACTGACAATGGAGGGACACCAACTTTTTTCTTTGTAGAAGGCATGCCGTGTACACAGACACCATACCTGTTTGTAGCAATCAGAGACACATCCTCTTCGACTAATCGTTTTCTATTGGCTTTTTCCTTATACCTCACCATTTTTCTTCTAGACGTGTGAGCACCTGTTCTTGTACTCAGATCAGGGAATGAAACACTCTAAACACGAGTAGGCCTCCACACCTAACAGTTGAAGATAAAAGTCTCCCACGATTTTGAGAGGACAACAAGCACACTCAGTTTGGAAACAATTCAAATCTGGAAGACAATT
This sequence comes from Benincasa hispida, assembly GCF_027475165.1. NCBI lineage: Eukaryota > Viridiplantae > Streptophyta > Magnoliopsida > Cucurbitales > Cucurbitaceae > Benincasa > Benincasa hispida. The sequence continues at coordinate 40,883,754 of NC_143486.1, read as the reverse complement.
TGAAATTAGGCACCATTCAATCTCCCTTAATCGAGTACTAACTGGATTTAATACAGTTTCATTTGTATTCGTCCATTTGGCTTTTTGCACTTGTTGGGCCCATAAGGTTTGAAAACTGGCCCAAAATAGTAGTTGATAATCTTTTAAGATGTAGAGACATAAGGTAGCTCACCTTCAAAATGATCAACATCGAGAGCCTTGGTAAATATATTAGCTAATCAATATTTAGTGTTGACATGCTCTAACACAACCTATTTACTCTCTACAAGATCATGAATAAAGTGATGTCTGATGTCTATGTGTTTAGTCTAACTGTGTTGAATAGGATTCTTTAATATATTAATTGCACTTATATTGTCTGAATAAAGAGTCATGATATTTTGTGAGACATCATACTCTTGTAACATGTGTTTCATCTAAACCAACTGAGTGCAACTACTCCCTACAACAATATTATTAAGCTTCAGTAGTTGACAAGGAAACATAATTTTGTTTCTTATTGAACCACGAGATCAAGTTATTTCCAAGAAAGAAATACACTCTAGAGATACTTTTTCTATCTTTTGAACTTCGAGTCCAATTAGCGTCACAATACGCAACCAAAGAGTTATTTGTGACAAAAGAGTATAATAAACCTACTCACTTGTCCCTTTTATATATTTGATTATTGTTTTTGCGCTAAGCAAATGACTCTTCTTTGGACAAGATTGATACCTTGTACACGTCCCCACAACAAAGGCTATATCTAGTTTCTTAGTTGTTAAGTAGAGTAGACTCTCATCAACTGTGTTCCTTTTAGAGTTTTTTTTATAACTTTACATGTGTTGGAGCCAGAGTTCTCTTAATACTAGTATTCTCAAGGCCAAATTTCTTCATCAAATTATTGGCATATTTACTCTGAGAAACAAATATTCTCTCATCCAACTGCTTTATTTGAAAGCCTAGAAAGTAGGACAGTTTCCCTACCATGCTCATTTTAAATTCTTGTTGCATTTGTTTCACAAAGTGCTCAACCATGTCCTATGATATTCCTCCGAAAACAATGTCATCGACACAGATTTGGACTACAAAAAATCTCTCTAAGTTTTTCTTTACAGAGAGTGTTTTATCAACATCACCCCACCTATACCCATCGTTGACCAAAAATTGGGTCAACAATTCATAGTAGGCTCTGGGGTCGGTTTAGGACCATAGAGCACTTTGTGGAGTTTATAGATATAGTCAGGATGAGAAGAATCAACAAAACCCTTGGGCTGAGCAATATACACTTCTTCCTTCAGATACCCATTTAGGAAGGCACTCTTCACATCCATTATGTATAGTTTAAATTTCAACATGAAATACCAAGGAATAGTTTAATTTCTTTCAGCCTCGCAACAGGTTGAAATGTTCAATCGAAGTTTATTCCTTCTAATTGATTGTAGCCTTGAACTACTAACTTGGCTTTATTTCTGGTCACATTTCCATTTTCATCAGTTTTATTCTTGAATATTCACTTTGTCATAATTACATTCATAAACTCAAGTCTAAGAACAAGTTTCCAGACACCATTTCTAGAAAATTGCCCAAGCTCCTCTTGTATTGCATTGATCCAACATTCATCTTCAAGAGCTTTTGTGACACTCTTTGGCTCCTCTTGGAAGAGAAACAGATATTGTTGATCATTTTAAGATAAGTAACTTTGTCTTTCCTTCTCGTTGTTACCCCTTCATTAGGATCACCAATAATGATACTGGATGGAAGGTTTTTAAGAAACCTGTTAGAAGGTTGCTTGTTGCTTCCTTCTGTCTGTTCAGAGCTATCTATGATGCCTTCCACTGGAGCACACACACTCAGATTAGAGGGCTTATCAAAAGGAGTGTTAGAAACATCGGTATTGACAAGTGGAGTTGAGGAAGAGTCTTTTTCAGCTATAAAGAAGGAATCAAAGGAAGTGACATTATCCTCAATCACAACGTTAATGGATTCCATGACAGTGCAAGTACGTTTATGAAAACTTGGTAGGCTCGGCTATTTGAAGAATTCCCAAGAAAAATTTCTTCGTCTAACTTTGAGTCTCTTTTCCTCCTGGCTTCTCTATCAACCAAAATGTAACACGTACTACCAAAGATGTGAAAATACTTTATATTCGGTTTTCTTCCTCTCCATAGCTCATAGATAATGCTCGACGTTCCTGGTCCCAAACAATCCTGTTATGGATGTGACAGATTGTGTTCAGAGCCTCTACCCAAAACTGAGTTGGTATTCGATTGGCATGCATCATCGTATGATCCATTACTTGAAGAGTCCCGTTTTTTCAACAACACTGCTCAATAAGCCTTCCATTTTGGAGATAAGACCGGATGAATAGCTGGGGACATATCCCTGCAAGATGGAATTCACTCGTACCCGATTTAAGGTTAGCAAATAGGTTGTTCTCTTAAGTACTGATTTCAAGTCTTGAACAATCGGGGCCCTACCTTCTCTTGATAGAGAAAGGGCTTATGAATCAAAATTTTTCATTAGAGAATCAGTAGGAACTTAAGGAACGAGATGTATTCACAGGGGTAAAACGGTGATCTTGACCGAACTGTGATTACGAACGACCTGTGAAGGATCGACTTACTGATCATGGTTATATGAAGTGGACATAATATATCTACAGTGAGAGGAGTTCAACTATAGGCTTTAGTGGAGTGACTCATTAGTTAACGATTTTGCTAGGGTGTAATGAAGGCCGAAAATTCATGGTGAATTCTAGTACTTTGGCAAAACTCAACAAACTAAGAGTTCTAAGGCTCTCTACCATGATCACTTCTAATTCGAACAATATTCAACTCTTTTTCACACTGTAATTGAAGACAAATAATTTGAAACATAGAGAAGGTGTTAGTTTTATCTCTAAGAAATCAAACCCAAATGTATCTTGAAAAGTGATTGACTAAGACATATTGTTTGCCTCCAAAATTTTCTAACTGCATAAGACCCATAGATCTATATGTAGAAGTTCTAGAACTCCAGATGACCTAAAATAGCCTGTCTGCTTATGAGAAGTGTGAATCTGTTTCCCAATTTTACAATCCCTACATATAATTCCTGCTGATATTGATAGAGGGGGAAAACTAGTTATAGCATTCTTGCTGAGAGCCTTTTGAATGATCTTCATGCTTATATGCCCAAGGTGTTTGTGCCATAGGTTAGCTTCATCTTTCCTTGAGAGATGAAAGACTTACAGAGAATTTTCAAGACTTCATAGATAACAATTATCAGACGAGTGTGTACCTGTCATGAAAAGAGCCTTGACATCGTCTATAAGAAGACATTTGTCTTTGGTGAAACTTACATTTAGACCTTTGTCACAAAGCTGAGTAATGCTAATGAGATTTGCAGTAAGCTCCTCAACCAACATTACATCATTCAATTTGGAAGACTTGGATAATTTAGAGTTCCTTTTCCAATGATCTTACCACACGCACCATCACCAAAAGTGACTTTTCCTGAGCTAATAGATTTGAAATTAGATAAATAGCTCTTTTCACCAATCATATGACGCGAGCTACCACTATCAAAGTACCAATCGCCTTTGGCTAACGAACTGAGAGAGGTTCAAGACAACATTGCATCTATCCTGAGTGTTCTTTTCTCTCCAAACCTGTTTCATCGTACTCTATCGTCCGTAATTCTAGAAAAATCGAGAAATTTTCTTATGAAAAGAGGACCTACAGAGATCTTTCATTAGCTAGTAGCAAAAATGACTTTTATGACCTACTTTGCCACAATAGTGAAAAATCCATCTTCGCCTAGGAACACGGTCACTTTTCTCAATTGCATTGAGAGAAGGATGTCTTGTAACACCATAAGACTCTAGATCTTACGATCTAACAAACTCAATCTTTTGCTTCCCTTTAGTCTATTTATTAGGTTGGCTACTGCCTATTGAAAAATCGAGTTTGGAGTTATCACTTGTTTTTCCTCTCGTTAAGATGTTGTCAAGAGTCTCAGTACCAGTATTCAACATTCTCACATTTTTGCTCATAGTTTCTTTTTCAAATTTAACTTGTGAGAGTTCTCGTTTCAATTATAAAATAGTGGACATAAACCTAATGATTGTTAGAAATTAAAGTTTCAATTCTTTCTTTTTGTATATCAAGGACTTTCTGATCTTCTTGCCATTAAGAAATAGAGCGTGATACGAAGGATCTGATTCTTTTGGGCTCGTAGTATCAGAAGACTTTTCTGCATAATCGTCAAATTCAGAGACCTCATAAGATGAGTTGTCTAAAGAAATGTTACAAACAAGAGCTTTGACATCTTCCTCTGAGACAATACTATCTTCTGTTTCAGAATCAAACAGAGTTAGAACATACTCTTTACTTTGTTTTTTGAGGAAAATTAGGGCACTTAACCAAAATGTGACCATAGCCACTACACTCCCTGCACTTAATATGCTTTTCTCTTTGAGACCGAGCTGGATAAAACTTTTCAACTTCCTTCTTGTTGTTCTGATGTCTGATCTGATTGGAGGGGGAAGAACCACCAGACTTATAGCAGTACACCTCTTACCAAACCGTTTGAGTACACAATTAAATTGTTTTGAAAGTAAAGATATAAGATAAGCAAGAGAATCTTCTACCTCTCTATCATGATCAACAAGTTCTTCCTTAACAAAGAATTAAAGAGAAATCCCCTTATTTTTCTTCTCGATCTTAGAATCCAGAGACATCTCAAAAGTAAGCAAGGAATCAAAGAATTCATCGACTCTCAACTTGGTTATGACTTGGGCTTCCTCGATAGCAGTAACTTTCATAAAAAAATTTTAGACAAGTATTTATTTTGAGATTTTCTCTCCGAGAGCAAAGGATTTGTTAGAAATATCCAAAACTTTAACATTAAAATCGGTAATAGACTCATCATCATGCGGTGAGTGAGTTAGCTAAAGTAATGAATTGATTACAAGTGGTGGTGACTGATGATGCGTCGAATGTTTTATGATGCATGGAATGATGAAGTGAAGATGATGATGACAAATATAAAATCAGTTATACAGCATGCATAAAAGGAAAAATGAATTGATAAGACAGAGTTGAGAAGGGTTACCAACATTTTCCTAAGTGGTGTATAAGTTATGTGTCCATGTCATTAACTCATAAATTAAAGAACCTACCTCTCAGTTTTTTTAGCCACATTTTACCCTATCTCTAGGACAGATGCCCAGGTTCATTTTAGAAAAAAAGTTGACATTATTTCTAAAACTACTTCTTTCTTTGCTTATTGACATCCACAATCACTTACTTTTTCAAGCAGGTAATTTTTTTCTTACTTAAATCGATTTGTCAAATGGATTCAAATAATATTTTTAACCACACATTACACAAGATGGACTTTAACTATGCAAAACTTGTGAAAATGCTAGTTTAACCTCCTCAACTCATTAGAAATTAAGTTGCACATGATTAAGGAAAGAAAGACATAGAGGGATGAAATATAATAAAATTTGATCTATATTAAGAAATAAAAGTTTCTCAATCTCAACTATCTTAATAAAAATTGAATTAACAAGAAAAAGGGAATAAAAATCAGAGATGAAATATGTCAAGCTGCCAATCGTAATGTCTTGCTTCCTTTGACTTGGATGGAGGTTACTTCAAATGTGGTTGTTGTGGAGGTGATGCTGTTCTTCCCCTTTCAAAAGAAGAAGATCGAGTTCTCACTTAGAGTTCCTCAAAGAGAAGCTCGAAAGGTTGAAGACGATGGTGGAAGTAGGGAGAAATTGGACAGAATTTCGGTCAATCTCTTGGAAGAAAGTCTTACACTTAAACTGATTCTTGAAGGGTTATTTATAGGTGTAAAAAGAATATTCTTTGCTTCTTTCTAATGATTGGCTGACACCTTTGCATTTAATTTCATGCCTTGTTGTGCCGAATACTCACGTCACAAATTCATTAGTTCTGGTGTGACTGTCTCATAAGCTACCAATTTTCCTTTGATTTGATATTCACCACCCATGCATTTTTCGTTTTCTACTCTGTATATTTTCACTTAACACATGGTTCTTTGGATGCAAGATTGAAGTTTGATATCTTTTGATGCGTCTATGGTTGCAATTTTTCTTTCCTTGGTTGATTTTTGTCTTTCTTCATACAAATCCTGCATTTAAAGCTGTTAGATTTATTAGTTTTCAAGATAATGAGTTTCGTAATCGCATGAACGTAAAGTTTAATTTATTCCCATGCATTTCATTTCACATTAATACATTTTCCTTTGAATTTTTCTAATTATTCTAAATAAAAAGCTACAATAACTTGTATTTCTACAAGTTATTAATTCTCCTCTATAGATGAGAGAAAACATGTAAGGATGTAAAGTAATTATATATAAAAGAACAATACTTGTATGTATCTCAAGATGTATCGATACTTGATGCATCTCACACATAAAAAGAAATTAAAATATTTAGAAAATGGTAATACTTGGATGCACCCATCTTTATGTATCTCCTTTCATAACTCACATCAAAAGAGAATTAAAATATTTTTTTAAAAAAAATAATCTGTCATATGACAAATTTTGATTGGACAATTTGATGAGATGCACACAGATAAGTATTGTCTTAGATACATCGACGTATTTTTCTTCCTAAAAAGAAATTATGATTGGATAATTTGGTATGATGCACAAAAATAAATATTGCAATGCATGCATCTAAGTATTTGTCTTTCAAAAAAAAAAAAGAAAGAATATGAATTTTCCATGTTACAAATTATGATTAGACAATTTGGGGGGTGCACAACCATAGGAGCTACCCAAGATGCACCCAAATATTTTCTATTATAAAAAGATAGTAAGATACGTTGAATAAAGAAGGATAAAGTTCAAAAATATTGTAGTTTTTAAAAGCAATGACAAAAAAGGGGTAGATAGGAAATGATTTTCAAAAATAGTATTGAAGTTGAAAGTATTGACAAAATTATGGTAGTTTTAGGGGAAGGATAATGTGTACTGGGTACACAATTATGTTGTTTTAATCCAGTTAGTGCCATGTCAGCGTCAGTGGACTTGATCAAAGCGAAACTCATGGACGGGGTCCACGATTTGACCATTTCTGCTTTTCTTTCGATTTTGATTGTGTTTTTTTAATTTCTATCTAACAAATTTCTTCCTTTACTAAACTTAGTTATATATTGTTGTGTACTTCTTTCTAAAAAGATAGAGTAAATATTCTACAAATAAAAAATAGAACTCATGTATATGGTAGAGTCTAATTTAGAAAAAGAAAAATACTAGTTCTTTAGTTTCAAAATAGAAGTTTACATAAAATTAAAAGATAACCCCCTGGCACTTACTCCATATGAAGGTTGTCTTCATGTGTTTCTAATTAGCTTTGCCTTGTTGTTGTTGTCATCTATGACGAATACGTCTTCGATCAGTGTCAACAACATTGAGTCATCTTGTTTATTGAATAATACTTTCTACGTTTATCAAGGTTTGGTCATATCTTGTAAATTATATTGTACTGAATACTAATGTACATCTTAGACAAAGTTATTCTATACGATGAAAAAAAATTAATATTAAATAATGTTTAAATTATATATATAGGAATTGTAAGATAATAAATCTCTTACCATTTAGTAATAGTAAGTGTCGTAAGATGTAATAAATTGTCTTGTGATTGAATAGTACAAAAAAAAATAGTCATATGATACAGCTGATTCATTTGTTATTTCTCCATGTGCACAACGATCGTGATGTGCATGCCAATATGATATCGTGAAGCCAACGTTGATCTTGGTTGTGCTTACCCATCAAATCAATTTGGTATAGTGTTGGGAGTATATAGTACAACAAATGTACCATTTGTCGTATTCAACACAAGATCTAGATGATGCCACTTTACTATATGAAAGCATATAAGAGGGCCAATGGTCAACAAGATATCTAGATCATCACGATAGTAATCAGGTAGTAATGACCAAATATCTTGCGTGTATGACGTCCAATTAATCTATAAAAAAAGAAAAAAGAATAATTAGACACCCAAAAAGTTTTAAATATTCATTTGCATATACATTTGTTACCTAATTGTGCATCAGTCTGTCAAATATTTATCGGTATACTAGCAACATATTTGTTGACTGTTCACAGGCAGCTAATACAACACTGCATCTAAAATTATAAAAAAAAATATACAATTACTTTATTTTATTATATAAAATGATAACGGTTCCTTCGTTGATTTGATTCTCACAAGGAGTTATAAAGTCCGGAGGATTCACTTTTTAAATAAATTGAAATGTTGATATCGAACTTATAAAAATGTCAAATGGGACATTTGAAATAAGAAGTGGAGTCGTGAACTCTAAAGAATTATAAAATTCGGAGAGTTGTGAACTTTGAAATCCATAGTGTAAGAAGTTAATAAAATATAAAATTGATATTTTTTTAATTGTAAGATCCACAAGTTTCATGAGTCAAATAATGAGTGAAGTTCATGACCCCATTTCTTTTAATTTCTATTCTCCGATTCCTTAAACTAAACATACCCTAACTTGTCCATGAAAATACAGTGGTACGGTTGTACTCTTACTCTGTTTCAAGGAACATGATGGGCCATGAATTAGCTAATTAAATGTCATAATCAAATTTCTTGAACTATTTTTTCTTTTAATTATTACTTGATGGTTGAATATTTAGAAAAAAAAAGTATATCTATTCTAATAATTATCTATTAATAATCATGAGTACTCGTGCTAGGGGGCAAAAGGAAGGGTGCTTTATTAAGATTCTAAAAAAATATTCATTAGAGGACCTTTTTATTAGTATACTAAAAAAATATTAATTAGGGGAACTTCTCATTAGATATTAAAATAATATTAATTAGGGGAACTTTTTATTAGGAAAGTAAAAAATATTAATTACGGGAATTTTTTATTAGGGGATGCTAAAAAATATTAATTAGGGGGAACTTTTTAGAATTTCTTTTTTACTCTTATAAAAGTTTGGTCATACTTTTATATTTAATTTTATTTCATATATCATCTTTTATAGAGCATAATTTATATTTAAATAAGACTTTGTATAATAATAATGTCAAAAATGAGATTTGAACAAAGTTTCTTCAAGACCTTTTTAAGCATCACACCGCTCTATTCGATTAGATCACTTAAGACCCATTTGAATTGGTTAGGAAAAAAAATGTCTTTTAAAAAATTTATTATTATTTATTAAACACTTTTAATTTAAAAAATATTAAAATATACTTGAAAAAATATTTTGAGTGGTTGCCAAATGCTGTTCCAAAATGAATTATTTTTTAAATTAAATACTTGAAAATGTATTCCAAATACATCATTAATTTTCTTACTTAAATCCAATTTAACTTCTCTCATTCTCAAAATAAATCATCCAAATTATCCAAATACCAATTGAATAACCATTATTATTCAATATTATGTCAAAATATATGAATTTGTCTTAATGAAAAATGAGCAAAATTAGGAGAATTAGTGAAGTACTAGATCTTTTTAGTTGCAATAACCTCAATTAAACTAATTGATTGATTGGGTTTTATGAACGCAAAGTTAAAAATAGAAGTTAAGATTTGCACACTCTCATGTGGATATAGTAAATGAATTATGTCTAATTGAAAAATATTTGGGTGCATACAGGTTGTACTCACCTTTATGCCGTTCATCCAATTAATCACTCCTGAATTATCACGTCACAAATTTTTCTTTTTTTTTTTTTCTTTATTTTAATAAAATGATAGTTTTTCTTTTGTAATTTTGAAAAAGAAAAAGTTGGAAGCATAGAGGACAAAGTTTAATTTGTTAGGGTCAAAACATTGACCCATGAACTTTCTTTTTCAACTTTGCATTGCCAAGGGGATGTGCATGCAGCTGAATTAAGTCTTCTTTTTCCAAACTTTTCCACCAACTACTCCATGTGGAAAACTGAATCACTATGGTAGGATAATGGGGTTTCCCTCTTTCAATGTATAATTATTTGATTTGGACATGTGAGAGAGAGAGAAAAAAAATTAAATTAAGTGTCCCTCTTTTGTACCAAAAGGAAAAGTAAAAAAGAAAAGTCCAAATTATATTAAATTTGAAAGCAAAAGCCAAGTGCTTAGAGAAAAGGGTATTTGTATCATAGTGAACATGTTGAATCAATCTAACCCTAACCTACATGCAATACATGTACTCAACAAATTTCCTTTCAATTATTTGAATACATATCCTTTTGAAAAGTCCTCCATGTCCTCCTTATTGCTATAATTTGCATTTTCTAATTTGTGTTTATTTTGAAAATAATGTGGATATTTAAAGTGATATGTAAATATATAACATTAAATATAGAAATTGTGTTAAAAATGTTGAAATCATGTTGTTTTTTCTTTTTAGTATTGTTATTCAATTATGTTAGAAAAAACCTCCCACTTTTATCGTAGGAATAAATAGAAAAATAGCAAGAAATTTAAAAAAAAAAAAAAAAAGTAAAATTAGAAATACAAGAATTCACATGGAAAATTCCCAACTCAGAGAAAAACAACGGCCTATAAAAAAAATCTACTATGTGAAAAATTGTTACAATCATACAGAAAAATTATCTCTCCCAATCCCAATTACAAGGGCACTCTCTCAAAGCTTTTATACTACTCACACAATTTTTTCACTCTCTAACTAGAGAATACAAAAAGAGAATTTAACTAGAGTTAGCACACACAAGCTTAAAGTGTTTCTAACTGAGACAACTTGAAACTAGAGACATAGGCTCCTTTTATAGGCTTGGAGTTCATTACCATTCTTCAATTTAACCGATGTGAGACAAACTGTAATTCTAATATTTTGTCAAAACCTAACAAATTCCACCTTGGCAAGATATTTAAAGAATTCACAGCTTCTACAACATCCATTGCCTTCACCAATAATCATAATTCTCAAATAAGAGAACTATAACCTACTCCACCATGAAAAAGTAGATCACTTAGAATATCACCTCTCAAGATTTTCCTTTTTCATCACATGTTAAAAAACCTTGCTGATATTCATGGTGCAACTTCCACCTACTTGGTTCACCTGGAAGTCCTGCAGCCATCGACACAACTTCCACCACACATCTTGCATATCCACCAAGTCAATGCCCATGTGCAAACTTGTGGAATTGCTAACATCACATCCTCTATCATGGTAAAGTGGATATACCATAAGGATGAATTCCGTCTTCTTCAGAGGAAGACATCGTCTCCCCTGACGAAAAAGACACCATTAGCATTCGATCTAGAGCCCTTGACGAACCTGCTCTATTTTTCATGTGTCCAGCTTGTCCGCATCCCCAACAACCCATCTTCTGCTTGAAGACTCTCCTTTTTAAACCTCTACTAGAATCACTTTGGAATTTCACGGGAATACCATCACCGCTTAACTTGCATTTGTTTAATCCATATTGTATCAAAACATCCATTACTTGCACTTGCCACAAGTTGAAGTTGATCATTCAATCAAATTTCTCTACATCAAACTTTATCGAACTCATAAAGCTTGACACACATCTGCTTCACTCCTAGCAATTCAAAAAATAGTGAACAACTCATACTATTCACAAAACGCCGCAGCCCATTTCAAGAATTTTATTTTCTGATGTGGAAGCTCAAACAAAGCTGCAACCACAAAGCATACTTAGAAATTCAAAAAACTACGAAACATGATGCTCTAATACCACTTGTTAGGAAAAACCTCACACTTTGACTACAGAAATAAGCAAAAAAATAATAGAGATATTAAAAGAAAGCAGTAAAACTGGAAACATAAGAATTTGCATGGAATACTCCCAACTCGGAGAAAAACTACGACTCATCAGAAAGAAATCCCCTATGTGAAAAATTATTACAATCACACAAAAAAATTCTTTCTCCCGAACCCAATTACAAGAGCACTCTCAAAACTTTTATACTACTCACACCCTTTTCCCACTCTCTAACTAGAGAATACATAAAAGGAATTTAACTAGGGTTAACACACCCAAGCTTAAAGTGTTTCTAATTAGGACGACTTAAAACTAAAGGCATAGGCTCCTTTTATAGACTTGGAGTCCATCCCCATTCTTCAATCTAACCAATGTGGGGCAAATTGCACTTCTAATATTTTGTCAAAATCCAAAAAATTAAGCCCACGTTTACCCATCCGTAATCAAATTTGGTGTAATTGTAGTGGGATGCAATTAAGGATCGACCATTATGGGCCTCAATCGTAAATATAATTGAATTGATTTTTTTTATCACATTTATTTTGACATTTTGCAAATGTAATCTGATTATGATTGAGACTATTTACTTTGCAGTATTTCTTTAGTTCTTACCGTTACTACTAGAATTCTCATTTTAGGTCAATCGGTATCAGTATCTATAATAGTATTCGTAACTATGACAGATTCATAATTTTCTAATTTAACAACAACAATATTTACAATGGTAATAGTAACAGTAACAGTATTTTAGGGCAAAAATTGAAAAATCGTTTAAAAGTATATGTACATACTAGATAAATGATCTTTCAGATCACATTTTCTTCTGATGTATAATCTCCTTAGTTTTTCTTCCTAAATTCTCTCTAATAAGAATGAAAGAAAACGGCGTAATATTTATTTGACATTGGAAACCATTGATTCGATCAAAACAATAAATTATTCTAATTCATCCCTCGTTAAATTTGAATCAGTATAGTAATTGATATCTATACATATATATATTTTGTTTTCCATAGTTCATATTTCTTTCAAACATGTAATTTATTTAACTCTCGTAATCATAAAAATAACAATAAAACCTATTTATTAATGGACATGTGGATCCCATAAGAAATTTCCAACAAACATGTGACAGAATGACAAACATCAGGACCATTTCTAATATTATAGATAATATTTAAACTTCAAACCTTATTTTACAACATAAATCATGCATTAACCAACCACCTAAAAACAACCATTATTTAAATTTTAAGCCTTAATGTCCGATGTTCTACCTATATTGTTTGAACCGTATGATTAAATATTTGGTTTATATATATGAATAATTTCATCGATAATTATTTCGAATCATATTCTTCATATATCACTAACCATTTAAATGAAGAACTCTTAATGAAAAACTAACTATTTAATTAAAAATTCTCAATAATATAACTTATTTAATTTAATTGATTTTTTTATCAAAAAATTAAAAAGAGAGTGAAAAACTCACAATCCAACTATTTAGGGTGATTTTAATAACCAATTTTTTTTTTTAAAAGTAAGTCTATTTTCTCCCTACTTCTTACAATGATATACATATTTAATATGATGGTTGAATTCTCAGTCAAATTCTAAATTCCAAAAACATGTTTTTAAAAGCTATTTTTTTAGTTTTCAAAATTTAGTTTGGTAGTAAAACAGTAGATAACAAAGAGAGAAAAGTAGAGGTGGAAGTCATGTTTGTAAGCTTAATTAAAAGAAAAAAAAAAAAAACCAAATCGTTTATAACGGAACCTTAGTTTTTTGTTTTTGTTTTTGAAAATTAAGCCCATAAACACTATTTCTACCTCTAAATTTCTTTCTTTGTTATCTACATTTTACCAATGATTTAAAAAATAAGCCAAAATTTGAAAACTAAAAAAAATAGGTTTAGAAACATGTTTTTGTTTGTGAAATTTGGTTAAAAGTTCAACCATTGTACTTAAAAAGATACATACCGCAGTAAGAAATGAGGAGGAAATAGACCTAATTTTCAAAAAGCAAAAAAATGAAATGGTTAGCAAATGAGCTCTTTAAATACGTACTTTTGTATTTAGAATTTGACTAAGAGTTTAATAATTTGGCTAAGAATGCAACAATTAGACTTAAGAAATATGCAATTCATTATAAAAAATTTAAAAAAAAATTAATTTTTAAATACAAAAAATAAAAAACAAAATACTTATCCAACACGACTTAAATTTCTCAAGATCTTCACTCCAATTTGCCACAACATTGAACAAAATCCAAAAACAAAAAAAAAAAAAAAAAAACAAAACAAAATAGAAAATAGAAAATAGAAAATGAAATAGGAAGAAATGAGGGAGACCGAGAAGTCATCCAAACGGTGACCCGGCCCATGCATGAACACACCTCTAATAAAGACCATGTTCTATGTAAAAGAAAGAAATTTGTTTCTCCAGAACCAATAGTTAATGAGTGCAATTACTGATTACTACAGCTCAATAAATAAATAGTCGTGCTGACTACTAAAATCCAACAAAGAATTTAATGCTTTCTGTTGTTTCAATATAAAAAAATTGACTCAAAACCAATTAAAAATGATGTGACAACCCTATCTTATTAAGGTTGTTTGAGATGTTAATTTGAATTACAAATCGGAAGTTAACATGTACGTGGACTTACAAAGTCTGTTTTTAAATACAGAGTTATGTATATAGTATAATTTTTCGTAACATAAAAGAGGTCAATTTTTTGTTGGTTATTTTTGTTTGTTTAGATCTTTATTTCTGACGATTGAATTATGCATATATTTTTATTAATTTTCATTACTTGAAATGTCAACTTAAAAATTTCACATATATTTTACAATTTTCTACATGTAACCATTATATTTGAGGTAAATAATATATATTTTTTATCCGAATAATTATATTATAATATATTTTATATAAGTGAAAAATATACACAAATGATTACATATATTTTCTACATATAACCATTTTATGTCAAATTGTAGGTTATGGTTTGTTATGTGCGTATGGTATTTGACTTAGAGTATTTGGATGTGTCATATTCATAAATATGACATAGGAAATATTAACAACATTTTGTCCAAAATTGAGAAGGTATATTTAAAAAAAATCATCTTTTTATCTTAAGGAAAAATGTACAACTATAAATGTGTTGTATAGGTTTTTCTCCTAAAATATGGAATGTCACTTTTTTAACTACACATGTATTGTGGGGTTAAAATAAATAGGGAACGTAAATGTTTTTTCTAATCTCTCATTATCTCTTCTTTTTACATTTAAGGAACAACTTAAATTATAGCCTATTTAGATTGATTAGAAAAAAAATATTTTTCAAAAAGTCATTTTCATTTAAAAAGTCTTCATATAAACATGATTTACTATAAAATACAATTATTAAACACTATAAACTAATAATTTAAACATACTTTTACTGACTGAGTTTTTTTTTTTTTTTGAAGTATATGATCCGTTTTGTTGGTTGTTGAGAGTTAGACACCAAAGTTAGTTGTAGAGATGATCGACAAAGTTCATGGTTAGTGCTAGTTGTTGGCAATAATCGTCAAAGTTAGCTACTGTGAGTCGCCAGTGAAGTTTGACATTGGAGGTGATCGCCAAAATTGATCATTACTTGAATAGGAGCTATGGCATTTACATTGAGAGATGACATGTTGTTGTATGCGTGTAGCATGATCACATAACTTGAATGCAATCTTAGGAAGTGTTAGCTAAATCCCTTCTCAACCCGTTTCCCGCATATTTATTGTAACTTTCAGCGTCATTAACTCTTTACTCAATTCTGCCGCATAAGATTTATACATTACACAACACACCAACCAAATACTTGTTTTTTTCACCACAAAGGAATCAAAATTTACCAACACATAGTATCTCAGTAGTCCCTGTGTTCGACCCTGGACTTACTAGGAAACTTAGTAAGATTTATACTAGGATTTTACTAGGAAAACTTGCATGTGTAATGCATAATTCACCATCGCAATATACACCATTATTTCATCATATTCACAAGTCATCACCTTTCTTAATGGTAATCTTGAGGAGACCATCTATATGACTAAACCAGGGGGGTTCATAGTACCAGATCAAGAGCAAAGAGTTTGCAAGCTTAATAGGTCCATTTATGGGCTGAAACAAGCTTCTAGATCTTGGAACATTAGATTTGGCACTGCTCTCAAATCGTTTGGCTTTGACCAGAATGTTGATGAGCCTTGTGTTTACAAGAAGATCATCAACAACTCAGTAGCTTTCCTTGTACTGTATATAGATGATATCCTACTCATTGGGAATGATGTAGGGTATCTAACTGACATTAAGAAGTGTCTAGTTGCCCAATTTCAAATGAAATATTTGGGTGAGGCACAGTATATTCTCGGGATCCAGATTATTCGGGATCGCAAGAACAAATGGTTAGCCCTGTCTCAGACATCGTACATTGATCAAATATTGATCAGGTACAGGATGCAGGATTCCAAAAGAGGTTTGTTACCCTTTGATAGTGGGCAGAAATACACGTTATCATAGTGCTAAGTTCATAAACAATGTTGGATTGCGTTGATAAAATATGTTAAATTGCGTCCATTAAGCATAAATTCTACAATATTGCAGTCGCATGCATCCAACACATTAGGGCAGTTAATCTCTACATTTTTGTGCAGAATAATGCGTTAACGCAATGCAAAGAATGCGATCATAGGAATACTGCGGTCAAGCGCTATTTCACCGCAAGACTTTGCGTTGATCGTGCTCGCAAACATCCACCCAAGAAGAATCACCGCAATATGGTGGACGCATCTGGATGAAAGGACAATTAAGATCAATGAGACAGAAAGCTGACGGCAGTCGGTTCTAAATTAAGTTGACAGCCGATAACGGTCACAAAGTACATCTAGCTTTATCGATGACAACTATCCGTCACATCAGTCAGGAATTAAAGTTGTCCCATCTGTACAACCAGGAGAGAGAAGTCACCTTTCACCTTTGATGCCCTATAAATACCAAGTGCATTCTTTAGAGAAAGGGTTAAGCAGTCGATTACTTCATCACTTTACAAGTTCACACCTCTGTTCATAGTTTACTTTTCCATTACACGGCAGAGCTAGAGAATAGTGGTGACGTCGGAGATCGTCCAAGGCGGCTCGAGAGAGAACCTTGGGGCGTAAGAGTAGAGAGCGGGTTGACTCTCGTGAAAGCGAGAATATCTTTAGAGCATGAGTAGAACAGTGTAACACCTGGTGGCAAGAAATTGCTCCAGGCTCTTTACTATACTTGCATTGTTATTCTGTACATCATCTTTTAACTATTCAATGAAAGTTCTATTTCTACATCTACTCACTCTCTTAATACGCATGAGTATCTAAATTAGTTGAATGGTTTGAGAAGAACTAAGCTAACATGATCTAGGAAGTTCATTGCTTGCGATTGTCTAATTTATGTTGTGCAAAACATCCCTTTAGAGTTGCTCGAGAGAGAATCTAAAGAAAGAACCTAATGTATCTAGAGAGCTAGGTTAGAATCTGACTTGAAAGAGCAAGATTAGGCTTGCATAAATAAGAAATAAGGACTTAATGATAAGCTCTGTTTGTCAATTTACATCGCATGCATCCTAGGAATAGGAATGATATTATGCAGTCGCATATTTGTGTGAATGTCATGTTGTCATTGCATAAATAGAAATAGAGGTTTATGTGTAAACCCTATAGACTTATCGCATATTTATCATATGCGTTCTAGCCTTAGAAGCCGTGGCCATTCACGTCGAGAGGCGGTTTACTATTGTATGCATGTTACATGATCGCAAGGCATGAACGCAACCTAGGGAGTGTTAGCCGAAACCGTTCTCAACTTGTTCACCGCATATTCATCGTATTTCCCGTTGCGAACACTTTTCGAACTCTGTCGCATTTATTATTATTTTCATTAACGCAACAACAACTCAACACTTATTTATTTAATCAGTTACCGCAAGTTTGCATAAAAGTCTCTAACGCAACTATTTTCACAAGTCCCTGTGTTTGACCTTGGACTTACCAGGAAACTCAGAGAAATTTACACTTGGATTCCATTGAGGAAACTTGAGTGCACAACACTATCCATCAACATATATCATCCACATATTCCACACTTAATAGATTTAAGCATCACTCTTCAGGCATGGAATCGTTCTGTCTAAGGATCAATCCCCTAAGACACCTCAAATGGTTGAGTTGATGAGAAGTGTCAGTCAATATCAGTCCAGTCTAGGATTTGATCACTAGACGACGGTTAAGACGATCCTCAAGTATCTTCGGAGAACAAGGGACTACATGATTGTGTATAGAGTTACGGATCTGATCCTTATGGGATACAACATCGCTTATCCCTTGACAAATGCCCTCACAACTAAAGTGTTCGAGGGTCACCTGGAGAGTCTGGGTCTGCAGGACATGCGGTATCTTATCTAGGGCAAGTGGGAGATGATACTGGGGTATGCCCTAGTTTATTGTATATTGTAATTTTTTATATTGTATTGTACATTAATCTCCCGAGTCATTAGGACAAGAGGGAGATTGTTAGGATTGGTGTCCTAATTCTCTCGGAGTCTCGTTGTTTTGTAAAGATATAAATTGTTCAATGAATAAAATAAGTATTATTTAATTCTGGCATTTACTCATATCCAATAAACAAAGCTCCTTGGTTATCTTATGTGAACTTAAGCATGTATATGTGATAAACAAGTGGATCATGCCTTAAGTGATAACCTAAATAGGTCAGTATAAGTATTAAGGTAGGATACGTGATCCTGGTGACACTACTATAGTAGGTAGATCCTGACCATTCATGTGGAGACATGGAGCGGGGGGGTGTCCTATACAAAGAGTTTGTATAAGTCCTGGACCACGAGATGACTAGACTCTGTATATAACGCCGTTGATACTAAAGACTTGCATCTCACCTAAACGACCATAGGTGACACAACCTCAATCCTAAATGTTTTGGGAAGTCCTACCTTTGAGGGCAATCCTTTGATTAGTATGGGTGAGAGTGACCAGATTGCCAACTCAACTTGCCTACCTTTTTAGGGACTTGTCTAATCTGGGAGCTGGGAACTCAATCCACAATATGGAATTCACTCATTTCCTGAAGCAGGGATAAGTAAAGAGATTGCTCCCTTAAGGGCTGATTTCGGGGCTTGAACATAGTGACCACAGCTTCTCTTTGGAAGAGAAGACTCAGTCATAGTAGGACTATGACTTATGTTCATTAGAGGGATTAGTGGTACTTAAGGAGACATATGTAACTATATAAGCATAACGGTTATTGGCCCAGCTGTACTTACGAGCGATTTGGGAAGGTTTGTCGCACTGTTGATTGGTTAAGATGGACACATAATATATCTGTGGTAAGAAGAATTCAGCTGTCGATCTTTAGTGGAGTGTCTAGCAGTTAACGGATGGTGGATCCCGTGACTAAAGAGTTTAGTCAGTTATTCACGTACCGTTGGAGCTTCGAGCTATAGGTCCATGAGGTCTCCTTGGTAGCTCAATGGATTCAGTTGAGGATCAATTCTTGGTGTTGATTTGAAATGTTCAAATTGACAATAGGTATTTTGATTATATTTGATATAATCGGTTTGATGTATGATATACATTTGGTGGAAGATTGATGTAAATGAGATTTAGATTAAGTACCATGGAATAGAAAAAGAACTATGGTTTATATGTTTCATGAGATGAAATATTAAAACTATAGATTATAAATATAGTATGATAAGTTGGTTATCATTTATATTTATAATAATATTAATTATTGGATAATTAATTCTGTTTCTTTTAAATAACCAAAGTAGTGGGTGATTATTGAATCATGATAACTGTGAGTTTAAAAGGAAAATGTTTTTCCTATTTTAGAAAGAAATTTTTACAAAAGATTGAAAAAGTTTTGAGTTTTCTCTCCAAGAAAAAATGAAACTCACGAAGTCATCAAGTAAATTTGGATTTACTAAACGACGACTGGGTGAGCTAAACGACCGTGTAGTGGCGAGCTAAACGATCGTGCAGTATTTACTAAACGATTGCATAGTTTTGCTAGACGATCGTTGGCCCGAGGTAAACGATCGTGTAGTGTCTGTAGGCGACAGACGAAGCTAAATGATGAGCTAAATGATCACATAGATTTTGCTAGATGATCTCTTAGCTTTATCTAAATGATTGGGCATCAACCTATACGATAGGTCTCCACCATCTCCCATTTGCCCCGTCGTGTACGCGATTGGTGTTTCCTCCTTCGTCTGCCTCATACCAAGTCTGAACCGAGCCCACCCTCTGGATTCTCACACCGATACCAAGGTAGCCTTGTTGGTGGTGTCAGACTCAACTCAACGCAGTCGAGGTTTTCTGGAGGCTGTCTGTGGTGATGTGGAGGTCGTTCATGTTGCGAAAGAGTTCTGGATTGTCACACCGAGAAAACCAAGGACGAGTACAAAGTGGTCGTGCTGTGTTCGTTACTGTGTTGTGGTCGTGTAGATGGGGCGTTCGAGGTTTCTGTTGTTTGAGCGTTCACGCAACGAAGCGTGGAGACGTTTCTGCCTATGTGCATAGAGTTTTTCTCATTGTTCATTTGAGTTTCTTCATGCTGTAATTTCTCTGTATGAATTGTATAACCATTTGTTTTAAAGTCGACTATAAATATATGTTCATTCATGACTGTAATTTGGAATAGTCTTGTTCCGCTGCTCATGGAAATCTCGCTTCCGATATCCTTGAAGTTTAATGGATCCAGAGGAAACAGTAATAGTGGAGGAAGCGGTCGAGGCAGAGGATATAGACCTACATGTCAAGTCTGCTCCGAGTATGGACATGCTGCAGATGTATGCTATAAAAGGTACAATTAAGAATTTGTTTCCAAATCAAAACAATGGTAAAGGAATCAGTCAGAAACAAAGGAACTCAGGCACCAATCCATCAGCCTTTGTCACCTCTCAGAACTTGAATCCATTTCTTCAAACTGAGTTGGCAAGGGGTTTTAATTAGTATACAGACAGTGGAGCAACCAACCATGTCACAGTTGATCCCAACAACATAGGCAACCCTTATGAGTACACAGGTAATGATCAGATTATGGTAAGAAATGGACAACAGTTAGACATATCCTCCATAGGCAATGCATGTTTAAGTTCCTCTAATTGCATTCTGTGTCTAAAAAACATCCTATATATACCAAATATTGCAAAGAATCTGGTTAGTATATCAAAATTGGTTCAAGATAATGATGTTTCTGTTAAGTTCTATAATGACGTTATGTTGTTAAGGACAAATGTTCGGGACAAGTACTGGTGAAAGGTACTCTTAAAGACGAACTATATCAGTTGAATGAAGCAGAGGTGATCCCAATTGATGTGAATACCAAACAGGCCAGCTGTTTTCCCAACCCAATGAACAAAAATAACAGTTCTACTGCATTTGCTCTGTCTAGAAGTGGAGCAAACTTAGTAGAATCAAAAGGGTTGTGGCATAGGAGACTACACCCTTCTCTTCAACTTTTTGAGGCTATAATAAAAACTTACAATTTTCCTACTAAGTTGAATGAAAAGATTAAGTTTTGTGAACCATGCTGTCTTGGTAATACTCACTCCCTACCCTTCCCTAATTCTTTGTCTCGTGAACAAAATAAATTTTATTTAATCCACTCAGATGTATGAGGTCCAGTTTCTACAAACTCCATTGAAGGATATAGATATTACATATCATTTATTGATGATTATGGTAGATACCTCTGGGTCTATCCCTTTAAACAAAAGTCTGATACTCTATAGGCCTTCAAACATTTCCTTCAAGTTGTTCAAACACAATTTAAAACAAGCATTAAAGCACTGCAGTTAGATAATGGTAGTGAATATACTAACTTGAATCATTTATGTAGCTAACAAGGCATTGCATCTCGATTTTCTTGCCCCTATACGTCTCAATAAAATGGATGAGCTGAAAGGAAACATAGACACCTAGTAGATATGGGACTAACTCTATTAGCATAAGCCTTAATGCCTTTTCAGTTCTAGTGGGATGCCTTTCTTAATGTTTGTCATCTAATAAATGGTCTTCCTTCCCAGGTGCTAAAGAATCAATCACCTATACAACTGATGTATGGAAAACTACTAGATGTTAATAAAATAAGAGTATTTAGCTGCGCCTGCTTTCCATGTCTCCTACCATACCAGCCAAACAAGTTTCAATTCTACTTTGATAAATGTGTCTACTTAGGTCCAAGCATGGTTCACAAAGGACATTGATGTCTGAGCAAAGATGGTAAAGTATTCGTCTCCAGAAATGTAATTTTCAATGAGTCTGATTTTCTTTTCTCCTATGGTTTCAGATGCTCGGTCCATCAACTTCCAAACCTACAGTGAACAGTGGCCCTCAAATCCTTCCTCCCAACATAACTCCACTATTGCACACTACTCTCATCCAATTGTCACAGTCTTCCTCAAATCAATGTATTAGTCCTTACCCTCAAATATCCCTGTGTCAGATATCAATCCAGCCTCTCCCCTTCCTTATGTCTCAGCTGGAGTTGCCCCATGTTCCCTAATACCAGATGCAATGTCCAGCCCTTGTCCAGACTATATAGCCACCCAATCTCCCTTGTCCAGCCTTTCCACTCGGTCACCTAACACTATGTCTCCAAATGACCCACATACATCTTCTGTCCCTAATCCCTCTCATCCCTTGCGGACTACATTAATGATTATGAAAGGTAAAAATGGTATCTTCAAGCCAAAAGCTTGGTTAAGCACTATCCAACGTGACTGGTCCTTAACTGAACAAACACGGGTGTCTAATGCTCTTGCTACACCTCAATAGAGGCAAGCCATGGATACTGAGTTTCAAGCTCTCATCAACAACTAGACTTGGCACTTGGTTCCTCCCTCACCATCCCTTAATGTGTTGGGCAATAAATGGATCTTCAAGCTTAAAAATAATCTGGATGGGTTAATACAAAGATACAAGGCACGCCTAGTAGCCAAAGAATTTCATCAACATCGTAGAATTAAATTCTTTGAAACATTTAGCCCGGTGGTCAAAGCATCAACTATCAGGGTTGTTTTAAGAATTGTTGTTTCCAAAGGATGGGCCCTTTGTTAGCTTGACTTCAACAATGCATTTCTCAATGGGAAACTTACAGAAGATGTCTATTTGCATCAACAACCCGGGTATGTTAACTCTGATTTCCCTAATCATGTGTGCAAGTTGAACAAGGCTATATATGGACTGAAACAGACCCTTCGGGCTTGGAATGATCTACTTAGCATTACTCTAACCAACTGAGGATTCATAAACTCGAAGGCAGATACCTCACTGTTTATACTAAACTCAAAGAGTTCAACTATACTGTTGATGATGTAATAGTGACAGGTAACAACAACACCTTAATCTATCGGTTAGTAGTCACTTTGGATATCATGTTTGCACTCAAAGATTTGGGCAAGTTGAATTACTTCTTAGGTATACAAGTTCACTATCTGAAGCATGGCTTTATACTGAATCAGTCGAAATATGTTGATGATCTACTACAAAGGATTGGTTTTCAAGACTTGAAACCTGTAGCTTCACCTAGCTACCTAGGCAAACACTTGTCTATTACTGATGGAACTCCCCTCAGTGATCCATATCTATACAGAAGTACAATCAGAGCTCTTCAATACCTAACTCACACTCGTCCAGACATCACATATATGGTGAATCATCTCAGTCAATTTCTCAAAGCTCTCATAAATGCTCATTGGAAAGTAACAAAAATAGTCCTTCGGTATATCAGTGGTACCTAGAATTATGGACTGTTGTTTTAACCAAGCCCCTCACTTGAAATTTCAGCGTACTCAGATGCAGACTGGGCAGCAAACATTGATGACCGGAAGTCAATAGCTGCTTACCGTGTCTTTGGTGGAAATCTTGTCTCTTGGTCTTCAAAGAAACAGACAGTAGTTGCTCGATCAAGTATTGAGTCAGAGTATCGAGCCCTTGCACACACTACCTCAGAAATTGTTTGGCTTCAACAGCTCTTAAACGAGATTCAGCAGTCCCACTCCAACCTTGTCTTCCATGCTTGGACCAAACATATTGAAATAGACATCCATTTTGTCTGAGACCTAGTCCTTAAAGGGAAGCTTGAAATCAGGTATGTACCTTCATTAGATCAGTTAGCTGACTGTCTCACAAAATCGTTAACACACTCTCAATTTTTCAACTTACAAACCAAACTTGGGATAGTTGAACTCCCCACAAGTTTGAGGGGGGATGTTAGAGACTCTGTCATGTCAGTTACCAAGGAAGAGTCAATAAAACACATTAGCTAAAGAATGGCATGTTATTGAGGTAAGTCATGAAGAAGTATTCCCTTAGTGCTCCATAATTCTGTTAGGAATGGGTAATAATAAATAAATATTCTTTCTCCATGTATTGGACCATGTGTCCTCATACCATTAGTCCTTCGTTAAATATTTTTTTAATTCTTTGTATCCCTAAAATAGGGAATAGTGTATAATTGGGAAGGTTGCCCCTTCCCGAAGTAAGTGGTTGAATATGAAGAGACAAGTGATAAAGTTCTCTCTCTATTGTTTAGTTTTGCTAATCCTATCGTATACAACAAAGAGATAAATGATTCAATATTCACTCTATCGTTTAGCTTCTAGACTCCATCGTATACAACAAAAGGGTAAACGATTGACTCCATCGCTTCACTTTCTGACTCTATCATGTACAAAGAAGAGCTAAATGATTCAACACTCTCAATATCGTTTAGCTCTCAGACTCCATCGTGTACATCGACGAGGTAAACGATGCAATATATTTTCTGTTATTTAGCTCCATGGCTCTATCGTGTACAACAACGAGGTAAATGATACCAATCCCTTCCGCTTTTATTTTCCTGACTGCCAGTCACGATTTTTTACAATTTATTTGCTGTCATCGACAAGCTACCATCATTTCGGTGGATTTTTGTAAGAACCTTGGTTGCTAGTAAGATTTGGCCTTTTTAGCTCTTTTCTAGGAGATTATTGAATACCCACTAAGGTCTTGGTCTAATTTTGTTTACCTATTAGGATTCGAGTTGATATCTAATTTACCCATATCATTTAGGCACTAGATTGAAGAATTTGGAGCCTTTGGAGTTGCTGTCCAACAACACTAAGGACCGTTTGGAGTGATTTTTTGTAATTATTTGAATTTGGAACTCTTTTGGACTAGATAAAGATGTTGTAATTTTGGGTTTTAATCCTTAAATTCTGATGTTTGACATAGAATTGTATGGTGGGAAAGATTGAAAGTAGTTTCAAATCAGATGATATTTTGGGTAATTATAATTAGATCCAATTTGATAAATTGGAGAATAGAATAAGGTTTTAGATATTTGGGTTTAAAATTTTTTATGTTGTTGGTTTTAATTCGGGTTTTGTTGGAGATTGCTTTGCTTAAATCTATTATCTGAATTTGATATTGAGGTAAGTAATCTTACTATTAGAACTACCGTTGACCCAGGCAACTTAGACAACATGATTTATTTGATTTTTCTGGATGATATTGAGAAGCATGATCACATGATGATATTTGCATACATCTATATGATTTATGATGTGGGATTCATTGTTAGCATGTTGTATGAGAATTGAATGGTGGCAATTTACACTTCTAATGCTCTTATGTTACCAGAAGTCGACGGGTTTCTTACTATGTCATGAAAACTGATAGGTTTTATACTATGCTATCGAAAACTTATAGGTTTCCTACTATGTTTATGAGCCTTCAGACCACCAGATGCGGTTAGGTTGGGCTAAATCGTTTACTAGATGGCCATCCAGTATTAATTGATTGTATGCATTACATAGCCTGACCTCGATAGTGGCATTACTTACTGAGTATTTTATACACACCATTTCTTATGACCCTCAGGGTCCTAGACTTTTGCATTACAATCAGTAAGTAATCTCGCCCAGGATCCAGAAGTCTAGGACCCTCAGGGTCGAGATCCAATTGAGCCAGAAGATCCCCCTCCTCCAAGTGATCATTCTGAGTTAGGGGGACTAAGAGTTGAAACGAAAAGACGGTCTCAGAATACACTATGCCTTTACAGACATAGGCTTCACCAGCCTTCCCAGTTGATTATAGTACAATGGCCATACCAATAGGAGAAGCTGTTACAATGGCCATCATATGATTTATCAGTACACTACGTAAAAAAAGTATGTATTTCATTCATATCACATCTTTTTATATCGAATAGTTTGATCATGTCCTTCATGTTAGAATTCATTTGTTTATTTTCATTTCGAATTAGTGATGCTTGCTTGTTTATTGTTTCTTTTTCTACGACATCATTCTTTAAATGTGTAATTGCTTCCTCACTGATAATTATTTAATTCAATTGGTAATTATTTACTGAAAAAGTTAATGTGTTTTATAATAACTGGCAACGATTGTTATTAGTAATGGGGAAGGTAGGGGTGACCCAGGTTTCCCATGGTCGGGGATGGACTAGGTACAAAATATTGGGGTGGGTAATCAAGGCCTGGTATTGGGGGAGGTAAAGGTGACTTAGGTCTTGCCCTGGCCGAGTATGGACCATGTACAAAAGATTGGGTGGGCAATCACGACCTGGTAAGGGTGACTCGAGTCTCACCCTGACCGGGTACAGAAGACTTAGTGGGTAATTGTGGCTGGTACTAAGGAAAGTAGGGATGACCTGAGTCTCGCCCTGGTTGAGTATGGATTGAGTACAAAAGACTAGGGTGGGTAATCGTGACCTTGTACCATGAAAGGTAAGGATAACCCGGGTCCCATGCTGGCTGGGTATAAACCAGGTACAAAAAACTAAGGTGGGTAAACATGGCCCAATACTGGGGGAGTTTGGGCACAGGTTATTGACCTGGGCCTATCCTGGGCGAGTATTGATTGGGTACAAAAAGAAGAAGCGCTTCTTGTTTTTTAGCCCAATTCTTACTCTGGCTTGGTATGGACCAGGTATAGAAAGAAGTCGAGTTTCTATTTTTTTTCTCAATCTCAATCCCACCCGACTATTCATCGAATGTTCATTTTTTTTCTTTTTTTTTCCATTTTTAATTACATTATTCATTGTAATACTACTTTTTTTATGTATAAATTATAGGTAAATTTTACACATTTGGATTTGTTTTGGTGGTGTTCAGAATGAAAGGGAAAAATCATGATGGAGGAGAGTTCAGGGGGTTTGACATAGAGATTGAAATAAAGTACTATGAATTCCTAAATCGGGGCTATAAAATAAGTGTGAATAGCTCCATCATTTATTTAATTAGTTTAGTAATTATAGTTTAATTTAATTAAGTTTAAGGGGTAATTGTTTTAAATAGTAATCTGCTGAAAATATTTTCAATTATAGTAAAATGTTATTGTCTATTAGTGATAGACAACGATAGACCATGATAGACATCCGTCAAACACCAATAAATTTTTGTCGCAGTCTATCTTTGATAGATAGTGATATTTTGCTATTAGTTTTCCCAATTTTCTAAATTTGAAATCACTTCTAAGTTTAATTATTGTTTGATATAAAAATATTCATTTATTATTGTAAGTAATTAAATAAATAATTATTATTAGAATATGCTAAAAAATATTTTACTAATAATTTGTTCTCTTACATTTAATTAATAACTATTCAACTTTGGTTTTTATATACAAAATTGATAAATCAAACAGTAATATTATTTAACTTTCAAACATTAGTTCACTCATATATCCAAATACATAAATTAATTATCTCAAATATTTAAATCTCAAATACTTAATATACATACTCATAAAATAATATCTACCATTAAAATGAGTCATATATGAAAATTTGACAATTTAAGTATAACTTCTATTAGAAGTCATAAGCTCAAAATCTTTACCACAAAATTGGAGAAATGTGTTTTTATTGTAAAATGATTCCTTAAAGCAACAAATTGTTTTAAAAATTTTGCTCTTGCACATGCTATAAGCCTACTTTATTAGGCATTTATAAATTTACCATAACTAATTTTCCTATTTACCCATCTAGAAGGTGTGAACAAAGAAAAGTTACCTATGTCAAGTTAATTACATATTGATCAATCCAATCGTTGTCACATCTAGGTTAGAAAATTCACCTTCGTCATTAATAGAGAACATTACAAAATTGATAGTTGACCACTTGAGTTCCTTTGATGGGTGGAAATAATTCAAAATTCTTATATGACATTGTTTATTTTGTAGTAAGATAGGATTATATTCAGACATCTCGAGATGTCTAGATATACTAGGATATCTATATAAGGGACACCTAAGAAGCTTTTGATGTACTCTTGATATATGATTTTCTAAGAAGGAATCGTCTCTTGACATTTTTGTTCTCATTTTTCTATGTATATTTTATCCTTACCAGTTATCTTTATTTCTCGTTTTTAATTTATAATTAAAATAAATTAGTGTATTTATTCTATAATAAAAAAAAATCTCTATGCAGTTAACTATATTTATATGTGCAAATTTACATTATAAAATAAACTCTTTTTTTCTTGTATAATATATCACCCTATTTCGATTTTTTTACTTTTCAAACATTTATCCTTAATAATTTAAAGAAGAGTCATATATACACACATAGAGAGAATAATAAAAATAATAATAATAATAATTAACTTGTTTAATAGAATGTTATTGTTAAATTTACGTAGATGGGCTAAGATCGAGAATTGTAACGATAAGAATCCTAAGGATGGAGAGAGAGGCTCGAGATGGCTGATCTAGAGCCAATGGGACTCATCTAACCGATTGCCACTTGTGACCTTAGGCAACCGATGCGAATTGATTGACCAAAAGCCATGGAAAACCTCCGCATGACTCATGCAAAGGTTAGTCCCACTGAGGGACTCGTAGAGACCTTAACAGAACTCATAGAAAAGGTTGGAGGACCTATGGAGAACTATGGAGTTTAGGGGTATTCACGGTTCGATTTGATTTGAGATTCAAACGAAACTGAACAACAAATTTTAAAAAATATATTTTCTGAAATCGAACCAAACATCTGAACCATATGTTCGGTTCGATTTCATATTTTTTTTAGATTTTTTATGCTTTTTCATATTTTCTAAATTATATATATATATATATATATATATATATATATATCTTTTTAATATATTTATTAAAAATGCGGTCCAGCTTGATTTCAAATCGGTTTTATTTGAAAATATATCAAACCGAACTTAACCACATTAGTTCAATTTCGATTTGGTTCCAATTCAGTTTAACATTCGGTTCAGTTTTAGTAGTTTCAATGATCACCCCTGAGTTCATCATATTACCCATAGATGAGCTCAAAGCATCTAAGGAAAAGCTTAGAGAACCTATGAAGTAACTTAGAGGATCTGTTGGAATGCTTTGAATATGTTACCAAGTACGGGGGGTTTAGAGTATCTAGCATATTTAATTCGTATTTAAAATATTTAATTATTTATGGTTATTTACTATTATAACCCTAGGGTTTAGAGAAGTGCACTATATAAACTCTCTAATCCTAGCGTCATTCATTCTATATTTTGTAACATTCTTTCTAATCAAATTATTCTCTTTCTACCCCGTGGATGTAGTTAACACATTGTTAATGGACCACATAAATATGTGTATCAATTCTCTATTCTTTTACATTTTCTGTATTATTTATTTGTCATTTTCGTAACAAGATCCATGGAGGATCTCGTAGCACCCATGTATAGATGACCTCATAGGACCCATAGAGTAGCTTAGAGAACTCATGAAGGACACATGGAGGACCTTTAAGGACCCTGTGAAAGACCTAAATGCCTTTGCATTAAGCTAAGGAGGTAATGGTCTAAATTCCTTATAGATAACTAAGTTGTTTTATCCTGGGGACGATGTGCCAATACCGTGGACCTACTTGCATACCTGCACAGAGCCACAAAATGTCTTAAAGAGAGCGAGATCCGTGACTCAGCCCGTAAAGAATTTTTTTTTGTAGGTTCCACATTTCTGACGATCGCTGGTTCCTAACTATTCAATGCTGTCGAGTTTCACCGTTGGAGAGTGGTCGGTTCAAACATTTTTAAGATGTTCGATCTGCCAATTCTGTAATGGCTCTCACAAGCAACAACTAAACAACAAATAAAAGAAGCTACTGATTGGAAAGAGAAAGATTTTTATGTAAAAAATTTACATCAAATGGTTTAACTGATGATCTTTATGACTACTAGCATGATGAAGACATCAAAAAAAGTCTAGGATGCGCTGCAAAAGAAATACGACACCAAGGAGGCCGCGTCGAAAAAATATGCTCTCAGTCGTTACCTCAAGTTTCAGATGACGGATAACAAATCTATGGAGGCCCAATCACATGAACTGTAAAAGATAGCCCATGAAATAATAACTGAAGTTATACCTCTAGATGAACAATTTCAAGTTGTTGTTATTATTGACAAACTGCCCCTTTGTAGAAAGATTTCAAGAACACTTTGAGGCATAAAACCAAGGAGATTTCTTTGGAAAGTCTTATCACCTTGCTAAAAATTGAAGAGGAAGCCTAGATACAAGACCAGAAGAAAGAGGTGAACATCGTACCTGGAAGATACACCTCTGTCACGATAAAGTCTGACAAAAAAATCAAGGGAACAAAAAGGAAACGTCAGAATCGTGATTCAAACAACCAGAACCAACAAAAGAAGCAGAAACCCTGCTCGGATGAAACGGTACAGTTCATTTGCTTTAGCTATAATAAACCTAGACATATGGTAGAAACTATCAGATCCGGTGTCGTCCTGCTGATCAGACGAACCTGACAAAGGAACCGTTAGTTGCCATGATCACAGTAGTAAATGTGATCGGTGGTTCTAAGGGGTGGTGGATAGACACTAGCGCCATGCGCCATGTCTGTCATGACCTTAGTCTATTTAAATTTTATATTGGAACTAAGGATAAGAATATTCTTTTGGGTGATCACCACTCTATGAAACTTGCTGAAATCAGCGAGGTAGAGCTAAAATTTACCTCTAGGAA
This sequence comes from Benincasa hispida, assembly GCF_027475165.1. Classification (NCBI taxonomy): domain Eukaryota; kingdom Viridiplantae; phylum Streptophyta; class Magnoliopsida; order Cucurbitales; family Cucurbitaceae; genus Benincasa; species Benincasa hispida. Next base: position 40,852,952 of record NC_143486.1, on the reverse strand, counting down.
TTAGTAACATGATTAGGCTAGAAATGATACCTAAGTTATCCTGAATGAATTTGATAAATTCAAGTATTGTAGTCAAGCTAAAATTACTAAAACTCCACATAAATCTATACTTAGGATTTCTGAGCCTCTAGATTTAATTCATTTTGATTTATGTGAATTTGATGGCATCTTACTATGAACAGTAAAAGATATTTATTACTTTTATTGATGATTGCTCTGATTTTACTTTTGTATATTTTCTAAAAAACAAAAGTGATGCTTTCGATGCCTTTAAATTGTTGTAATTGAAGTAGAAAATCAATTTAATAGAAAGGTTAAAAGACTTCGTAGTGATAGAGGAACTGAGTACGAATCAAATAGCTTCAATGAATTCTTGAACTCTCATGGAATAATACATGAAAAGATTGCACCTTACTCTCTTGTGTTGGGATTGATGCCTTAAAGTATCATGTCCTGTACTTCGTAAACAGTTCGTACGAACGCTTGTCATGTATAATATATGATATTTTACATCACTTCTTGATTTTGCTCAGTTGAATGTTTTATTTGCTTTACCACAAACCAATAAACTAAAATCCCTAGTTATCTTTATGTAACTTAAGCATGTATGTGGTGACGTACAAGTGCATCATGTCTTAAGTGATAACCAAAATGGTCTGGTATATGGATATACGAGGTAAACCTTATCCTGGTAACGCTACGGAAGCGGCCTGCTTTGTGGAATAGTTACAAGTGTTCTGACTTATCACAAATGATCTGATACTGATCATTCGTGTAGAGGACATGCAAGCGAGGGCATCCTATAGACACAGAAGTATATCTGTGGTAAGAAGAGTTCAGCTATTGGTCTTTAGTGGAATGCCTGACAGTTCACGGATGGTAGATCTCGTGGCTAAAGAGTTTAATCAGCTATTCACGTATCGTTGGAGCTTCGAGCCATAGGTTCATAAGGTTCCCTTAGTAGCTTGGATAAAAGTTGAGAATCAGTTTTTCGGTCAGTTTGAAATGTTCAAATTGACAAGAGGAAATTTGATTATATATGATATAGTTAAACTGGTTAATTATATATGATATGATTGACTAAATGTATGAGATACATTATTTTGGAGAAAATTGGATATTAAACTATGATTATATTCATTATTTAATTAATTAGGCGGTTATGAGATAATTGGCCGAGATTTTTTCCGAACGTGTGAATGTGGGAAGTTTGATTCAGTTCTTGTAATTGAAGAATAAAAATGAAAATTGTTTCCATTTTTGCAAGACATGAAAGATATTCAAAAAATTCGCTCATGGTGTGATTCTATATGATCACTTAGCGTTGAGAGCCTATACGATAGCGCACGCCTTCCTAAACTATCGCACAGCTGCATACTAAACGATCGCCCGCGATTTCTAAATGATCGCTTATGTCTATTACACTATCGTTAAACATGTCGAGCAGAACTAAATGATCACTTACCATTTGATTGACGATCGCTTAGTGTTTACTACACGATCGTGTACCACCACCTAAACGACAAGCACCCGACTATATGATAGTCTTCTTCTTTCTCCCACTTGCTTGTTCGTACTACACAATCTCTTTTCCTCCTTCCCTCTACCAATTCCATCAAAGTCCACCCTTTGGATTCTCACTCCGACAATACCGAGGGCTTCGAGTGGTGGTGTCGTCCTCAGTTGCTATTTGTTCATGCACTGCTGATCGTATAGACAACTGTGGTGCTGCTAGACAACTACTTGCTGGACGATAAGAAGTGTGAGGAGTTCGCTTCCGCCGGATCGAGTTCGATTGAAGAAAGCCTTTAACTTATTTGTTTTCTTGGTCTTTTATATTTATTTATTAAAGCAAGCCAGTAATTAGTGTTTACAATGTATATCTATATGTTATAATGTATATGTGGAAATTCTGTCACAATGAAATAAGAAAGATCTGCTTCTGCTCATAGGCATTCTTGTTTAAAGGTTAAAGAGAAATTAGAACTAAAAACAATAAGAATGACATGCATGCTCACTTTGGTTTATTTCATGGTTTTAAAATGTTTAAAACTTGGATGACATAGACCTAAGATCACAGTTCTAATATGGTTAGCAACCTTAGGCTTTAATCTTTTAATCAGTTTAATAGGATTAAATTGACTAATAAAAGGTTAAAGTGTAGCAAATCTATCTATAAGGGACCTTTTGTCTAAGGCAGGTTCTGGATAGGCTGGGATATTTAAGTTGACGGAAACATAACACCCCTACCTGGGAACCTACCTGGAAAGGTGAATTAGTTAGATTTGATGCATGCATGCAAGTTAAGGACAGTCCATTAAAAGTTGTTTATGAGCAGATTTAAAAAGATGACTTAAACTAAAATTAGTAGCCGGATTGTCTAGGTTAATGAATGCCTAGGTAGAACATTCAGTGGGAGGTACTTAGGGCATACAATGCTTCATTGAAACCTTTCATGTTTCTTCTATATAGTCCACACCGTGAGATCTACCCTTGGCCTCGTGGCACCATGAGAGTGTCTCCCTAAAGGGCGGTGTTGGGTAGGTCAATATCAAGGTGGATGGAGATGAAGGAACTCTTATTCAGGAGTACCTACGAGCGGAATTAGATTTTTCCAATTCATTGTGATAGAATTACCGCATATACATTTAAACATACTTTCTTAATGCTAAAGGGATCAAAAAATCATACCAGATGAAGATTTTTTCTTCACAACGAGTCTAAAACATACCGTCTACCTCGAACAGTCACCACTCGGACAGTAGGAAACGGAGAAGACAACACCACTCAGAGTCCTCAGTATTTTTGGAGTGAGAATCTAAAGTGTGGGCTTTGTTCGGATTTGGTAGAGGAAAGAAGGAAGAGAGACCGTACAGAATGATCAAGCAAGTGGGAGAAGAGGTCGTCTATCGCATAGACAATATGCTTGATCGTTTAGCTAAAGTATACAATCGTGTAGTAAAAGTAAGTGATCGGTCTATATGATTGTGTAGGAAAAGGTAAACGATCGTCTATACTATCGTGTAGGAAAAGGGCGAGCGATCATCTAAATGATCACGTAGCAAAAACTAAGCAATCGTCTATACGATTGTTTAGTAAATACCAAGAGCTAAACGATTACTTAGGAAAAAGGTAAACGAACGTTTAGATAATAGCGCGCGACAATGTAATCGGTATGCGATCACTTAGCAATATCGTATATGTAAGCGTTCATGCAGTTACTATCGTATAGGCACTGATTTTCTAAACAATGACACTATCTTTTTCACAATATCCGCGCACACCGAGATCAACATACCGTCTACTATTTATAATGCACTCATCTGTTATTTAGAACGAAGAAGCGCCTACCCATTTCCTTTATAACCGTCCAATAAATGTGACCTTATCACATTCATAACTTACAAATTAATATCAAATATTAATTATAATATTTTTCCTCTACTAGATATAAATCATATTTATATCCAATTTCCTCCAAATTAATGTATCTCATACATAAAATTAATTATATCATATTTAATTAACTCATTCAATTATATCATATATATTTGAAGTCGCTCTTGTCAATTTGAACACTTCAAATTGACCAAAACTCTGACCTTCAATTTGTATCCAAGCTACCAAGGGGACCTTAAGTACCTATGGCTCGAAGCTCCAACGGTATGTGAATAGCTGACTAAGCTCTTTAGTCATGATATCCATCATCCGTTAACTGTAAGGCATTCCACTAAAGACCGAAAATTGAACTATTCTTGCCATAGATATATTTCTATGTCCATTGGATATAACCAATCATCAGTACGATGACCCTTCACAGATGCTCGTAATTTCAGCAGGCCAATTTACCGTTTCGCCCCTGTAATTACATCTTCCTCCTTAAGTACCACTGATCCCTCTAATGAACAATACAACATAGTCCTACTACGTGTGAACACCTCTCAAGCCATGGGAAGGTGCGTGGTGCCACATCATTCAAGCCCTATAATCAACTCTAAAGGGTGCTATCTATCTACTTACCCCTACCTCGGGGAAGGAGCAAATTCCATCTAGTGAAATTGAGTTTCCAGCTCCCAAATCAGACGATCCCCAAAATGGTAGGTTTAAGTCGGCGTTCTGGCCACTCGCACCCATGCAAATCAAAGGACTGCCCTCAATGGCAAGAGCTCCCAACTCACTCAGGATTGATGTTATATTACCTATGGCCATCCTAGTGAAGTGAAGTCTCAGTTATGAACGGTGTTATATAACGAGACATTAACACTTCATTGTCAAGTCTTATACAAACTCTTTGTATAAGACACCCTCGCTCGCATGTCCCCTACACGAATGATCAGGATCAGACTATTTGTGACTAGTCACAACATTTGTGACCATTCCACAAAGCGGGCCGCATCCGTAGCATTACTAGGATAAGGTTTCCCTCATATATCCATATACTACAGACCATTTTTGTTATCACTCAAGACATGATCCGCTTGTATGTCACCACATACATGCTTAAGTTACATACAGATAACCAGGGATATTAAGTTTATTGATTTGTGGTAAAATTTAAATGTGCAAAGTCAAGTAGTAAAGTAAATATCATTTATATTATACATCATAAGTGTTCGTACAAAGTTGTTTACAAACTACTAAACCAAGACTTTAGGGCACAAACCCTACCAGGAGAGAGTGTTCATATTAAATGGGAGCGGGAAGTGCGACAACATAGCCCACGATCTCCCTCGTTAGATTGAATAAAGTTTTTGTGCATCGCCTTGAGGCACCCTGGGAGTGTCCCCCTATAGGATGGAAATTTTTGTGGGTTTCTTTATTTGATCTCCTATAAGAGGATAAGGTTACTTAGTTTCTTGTCTTAATCTGCTTCTTCCCTACGGTGGGCTCATTAGGGCGGGACTCCGGCACCAAAAGCGAGAGGTCATACTTATGCGAAGTTGTTAAAGGTTAATAGTTCTGGACGAAATAAATGGTGACTATTAGGTTCAATTCCAAGAGTTGATTCTAAGAATGTCTCACCACAATGAAGCCCATTTGATCACCCTACCGTTGACGTTTGTCCTACCTCATTGGGGAATCATTGCAAAATAGAAGTCTTTAACAGTTAGGGTACTTGGAAACAGTTTTGCATAATTAATTAGTTAAAATGTGGTTTAGCAAAATCTTATAAAAGTTTTTTCGTTTTTCAACAAGTTTTAAAATGACAACAACCACTTTAGCTTTGCTTAGCACTGAGAAACTTACTGGCGACAATTTTTCAACATGGAAACACATGATTACGACTATTTTAATCATCGAGGATCTCATGTTTGCTGTTTCAGAGGCCTGTCCTCCTATTCCAACTCCCAATGCTGCTCGAAATTTTTGGGAGGCATACAAGCGATGGACATGGGCAAATAAGAAGGCCCGAGCCCATATCTTGGAAATTCTAATGACGTGTTGGCCAAGAAGCATAAGCTGATGGTCTCAATGCATAAGATCATGGAGTCCCTACCGGGGATGTTTGGACAACTGTCTGAACAGTTCAAGCATGAGGTCGTAAGTATATATTCAACTCTAAAACGGAAGAAGGCACCTTTATTCGTGAACATGTGCTTAACATGATGGTCCACTTCAATGTGGCAGAGTTGAATGGGTCTACTATTGATGAAGGCATTCAGGTTAGCAGAATCCTGCATTCTTTGTCGGAGAGCTTCCTGCACTTTGTTAGCAATATGTTTTTTAACAAAGTGAAAGGTTACCGTACTCATGATTTGTTATATTCGATGGATACAGAAATATATCTGTGGTGAAAAAAGTTCAGGTGTCAGTCTTTAGTGGAATGTCTGACAGTTAACAGATGATGGTTCTCGTGGCTAAAGAGTTTAGTAAGATATTCACGTACCGTTGGAGCTTCGAGCCATAGGACCATAAGGTCCTCTTGGTAGCTTGGATAAAAGTTAAGAATCAGTTTTTGGGTCAGTTTGAAATATTCAAATTGACAAGAGGGAGTTTGATTATATATGATATAATTGAACTGGTTAATTATATATGATATGATTGACTAAATGTATGAGATACATTATTTTGGAGGAAATTGGATATAAATCTGATTTATATCAAGTAAAGGAGAAAACACTATAGTTGACATATGATATTAAACTACAGGTTAAGAATATAATATAATTATATTCATTATTTAATTAATTAGGCGGTTATGAAATAATTGACCGAGTTTTTCTCCGAATACATGCGAATGTGGGAAGTTTGATTCAGTTCTTGTAACTGAAAAATAAAAATGAAAATTGTTTTCATTTTTACAATACACGAAAGATATCTGAAAAATTCGCTCACGGTGTGATTTTATACGATCGCTTAGCATCGAGAGCCTATACGATAGCACACATCTTCCTAAACCATTGCACACCCGCGTACTAAACTATATGATCACTTAGCGCGCCGAGAAAAACTAAATGATTGCTTACCTTTTGATAGACGATCGCTTAGTGTTTACTACACGATCGTGTACCTCCACCTAAACAACAAGCACCCGACTATACAATAGTCTTCTCCTTTCTCCCACTTGCTTATTTGTACTACACGATCGCTTTTCCTCCTTCCCTCTACCAATTCCATCAAAGTCCACCTTTTGGATTCTAACTCCGAGAATACCGAGGGCTTCGAGTGGTGGTGTCGTCCCCGGTGGTTGTTTGTTCGTGCACTGTTGATCGTGTAGACGACCGTGGTGCTGCTAGGCGACTGCTTGCTGGACGGTAAGGAGTGTGAGGAGTTCGCTTCTGCTGAACTGAGTTCAATTGAATATAGTCTTCAACTGATACGTTTTCTCAGTCTTTTGTATTTATTTGTTAAAGCATGCTAGTAATTAGTATTTACAACGCATATATATATATATGTTAGAATGTATGTGTGGTAATTCTGTCACAATGAAATCGAAAAGATCCGCTTCCGCTCATAGGCATTCTTGTTTAAGAGTTCCTTCATCATGAAATGAGCGAAACAACCAAAAGGAAAAATAGAACTTTAGTTGATCTAGTAGTGGCTATTTTACTTAGTCTAGGAGTCGCGTCTTATTGGTGGGGTGAAATCATCTTTACCATGTGTTATGTCCTCTATAGAATACTAAAATCTAAACACACAACTTCACCTTATGAAGTCCTTAAGATAAGAAATCAAACCTGTCATATTTTAGAACATGGGGTTGTCTAGTCTTTGTTAGGATTCCAAACCCTAAAAGAATAAAACTAGCCAGTATAGCTTATGAATGTATCTTTGTAGGTTATGCGTTAAATAGTAAAGCCTATAGATTCTATGATCTAGTAAACCAAGTGATCATTGAGTCAAATGATGCTGACTTCTTTGAGGATAGATTTCCTTTTAAATCGAGAAATAAAGAGGGCTCGGGATCTAGTAGTCTAAGCCTAGTTAAAAATCCTACCTCTACAGAGGAAGCCAACCTAGAATCTATAAGAAGTAAAAGAACTAGGACCACCAAGGATTTTGAGGATGACTTCCAGACCTATAATGTAGAAGAAGATCCTAAAGACCTAAAAGCTTTGTACTCTGTAGATGCCAACTCATGGCAATAATTCATAAATGATGAAATGGACTCTCTTGAGTCAAATAAGACTTGGAACTTAGTAGACCTACCTCAAGGTTGCAAGGCAATAGGGTGCAAATGGATCTTAAGGACGAAACTTAGACCTAACAAAAAAGTTGACAAGTTTAAAGCTAGGTTAATGGTAAAGGGTTTTAGACAAAGAAAAAATATAGACTTCTTTGATACCTTCTTTCCTGTCACTAGAATTACCTCAATCCATGTTTTGTTCTCTCTCGCTACCCTATATAATCTCTTAGTACATCAAATGGATGTAAATGCTGCCTTCCAAAATGGTGAACTTGAAGAAAAGATTTACATGGAACACCTGAGGGTTTTGTAGTCCATGGACAAGAAAATAAGGTTTGTAAACTAGATAAATCTCTCTTTGGTCTGAAACAAGTTCCTAAGAAATAGCATGAAAAATTTGAAAACCTAATCCTATCTAAAGGTTTCAAAGTCAAAGTGAAAAATGCATCTACTATATGGTTGAAAATAATCTTTGCACCATCCTATGTCTGTATGTAGATGATTTGTTAATTTTTAGGTCGAACTTACACATCATAAATGATGTGAAATCTACATTAAGTGCAAACTTCGACATGAAAGACTTAGGAGAAGCAAGTGTAATCCCAGGCATAAAAGTGACTAGGTCTGAAAAGGAGATTTCTTTGGATCAATCTCACTATGTAGAAAAGATTCTAAAGAAATATAATTACTTGAAATGCAAACCAACATGTACTTCTTATGACCCTAGTGTTAAATTGTTCAAGAATATTAGTGACAGTGTTAATCAATCTGAGTATGTGAGCATTATAGGCAGTCTTAGATACGTTGCAGACTGCACTAGGCCTGATATAGCTTATGCTGTAGGATTAATTTATAGGTTTACAAGTAGATCTAGTAGAGAGCATTGGAATGCTATAGAAATGGTTATGAGGTACTTGAAGAAAACCCATAACCTAGGATTACATTATCAGAAGTTTCTCGCTGTCTTGGAAGGATTCAGTGATGCTGACTGGAACCCCCTCTCGGATGATTCAAAGGCTACAAGTGGCTATATTGTCCCATTGTGATAGTACTATAGCAATCACAAAAGTTTAGAGCCGTTATTTCAATGGAAAGAGACAAAAAATATGTCGTAGGCACAATACCATTAGAGAATTTCTCACTATTGGTGCTATTAGATGAATTGATGAAAACTTGGCACATCCTTTGATGAAAGGACTGGCCAGAAAGAAGATTTTCAAAACCTTAGAAAGAATGGGGCTCTTGCCTATAGAAAGATGAATCACTGTGAAGAAAACCTAATCTGTAGGCTGGAGATCCCAAGAAACAGGTTCAACAGGTAATAATTGATCACAAGTGACACAAAGTGAATCATGCTAAAACTAACATTGAATCCCTTTCCTATGACCTAGGGTCTGAGCATGATATCCTGAAGCATAAGAAATGTTGAACTTAGTTCTTAATTAGATCTATACTTGATGTCAAGTGGGGTACATAGCAATAGGAGTACACTTGATAGACTCACCTATGAATGTGGAAGTGGGGGTCGCTTCCTATGTAGTTTTTAGGCAAACTCTCTAGAGCATTCACTAAATCGAGATATCATGCTAGGCATTAAAGCACGGGCGTTCGAACTATACTCTAATGATACCATATGTGAGATGTTGTTTGAGATAGAGTTTAAAACCAAGGGTTACTCCAGTTTATTCGGAATCATTTACATTACGTAAAAGTTCAAGTCGTAAGACACCTTTGCCTATGCACAGTGCTGTATAGACTGAAACTACTTGATGAAAAATGTGTTTCTTATGTATTTAAATTTTCAAGTGGGGGATTGTTGCTAAAACTTGGAATTTAAAAAGAAAAATGGCTTTTGAGAATCCCACATCGGTTAAATTTGGGAAGTGAAGTCTCCTTCATATACTCTTGTTTTAGACATTGGGTTTGGACTCCTGTACCTATATTTTAGAGGGAGTAAGGAGATAGACCAATGTGGGTATGATGAAAATGCTACATGTGCGTGCTATCGTCATCATCGTCTAGTCGAAAGGATGTGACGAGGCAAGATAAGGCACGCACATGTGTGTGATTATTTTTCTAAAAAATATTATTATTAACTATTTTTATTTTATTTTATTATTATTTTAGACATTCCATGTGTCTGATGAGCGCAGTCAAGTTTTTAGTATGCACGTTCAATGGATCCATGTAATTTGCAGTTCTGCACGTTTTGTGGTCGAGCGTTGCTTGTGGCTTTTTTTATTGGCTCTATGCACCTATAAAAGCGCAAGCCTTCAGCCTTTTAAACCATCGCATTCATTCAGAATACTCTTTACTCTCCTCTTTCAACCCTCTTTTCTTGTTTTATATTCTCCGATCATTTTTTTTCGAGCAAATTAGTTTAAACGGTGTGAGTTTTTCGACGATGGTGCATTTCCAATCGAGACCTTTTTAGGGTTGTTTTATCTTGGGGATAACGTAGTAATACTGTTGACCAGCTTGCACACCTGAGCAAAGCCTGAAACGTCTTAAAGAAAGTGATTATATGACTCAGCCCGTAACGAGTTTTTGTTTTGCAGGTTCTACATTTCTAACGATCGCCAGTTCCTGACTGTTTGCTGTTGTCGAGTTTTACCGTCAGAGGGTGGTCGGTTCCAACAAAAAATCTAGAGTCGAAGGTAGAAAAGCGGAGGGAGATGAGAGAATAAAAAGAAATGCAGAATAAATAAGAAGGGAAACAGTTAATAAAGGAAGAAGACGGTTGCAGTGACAGCGATGGTGAAGGAAGAAAATGGAAGGAGGTGAGGGAGAAAAAAAGGAAGAGAAAAAAAACATTCAACATTTGTTTTTTATTTATTAATTAGAAAAAAATTGTAAAAAATAAAATGCCACATCAACTTTGTCTTGATGATTAAGAGAAAAATGATGAATAGACCACTTCAACCAAGGGTCTTTAGACGAAAGATATATAATTTATATTGTGGAATCTTGATAAGGAAATAAGAAGCAATGAAGTGAGCTAGAGATAAAAGAATTTAATAAGGATTAAAACGCTTGCTTCAAAGCTATGCTTCAAGCCAAAGTGAAGAGTTGTAACTTTTCATCCATCTTTGCCATCTTTTCATCCAAGAGTCACTATGAATCTAAAATTTAGATTCATCCACATATTTAATATACTACTAATCTATTTCTTTCATGAATTTACATTTATTGATATGAACTTTAAGAGTTGGGGCTAAATTTAGACATTATAGGTGAAAGGTTGTGGCATTTCAAGGTGTCTTTCAATTAGCTAGTATAAATACCTATGCATGTTTCTAATTTGAAGAAGATTTTGAATGAATTTTCATTATAGAGTTTATTCTCTCAAACTTTTATGCTTTCTTTGTATTCTTGTGTTTAGAATGCATGTTTTAGAACTTTCAATCTACTTTAATCAATTAGACTGAAAGTTCTAGTCCTTATTAAAATCTTTTAGCTCTAGCTCACTTCATTACCACTTATTTCCTTATCGTTCTCCCTTTATTCGAGAAGATTTGTCCTTGAATCTTAAGGATCTCCTTGTAACGCAACTTTGTTGTCATCATCTCGAGCTCGTTCAAATACTTGGATCGGAAAATCTTTATTTGTATTGAATAAGAATTTCATGTGTAGCATGATGCACTTCTTTTTCCATGTCTTCATTGAACCATAAAGAACATAAGAAAAACAATAGGAAAGAACGATAGTTGGGAAACAAACTCCATTTTCATGATTTTCTCACATAAATACTTTTTTTTCAATTTCACTCTTTTTTTTCCATCTTCTTCATTTTTCTCCATTTTCTCTATTTTCTTAGTCACTTATTGCTTCTCATTTTTCTCTATTTTTTGAGTCACTTCTCTTTCCTCACTTTTCTCTACATATTTTTTTTATGACTCCATTCTCACCACATACTTCAAATATCTTCTCTCCCTCCACCACTACTTCACATTTTTATTCATCACCCAAACTTTGATGATCACCCTCATTTATCTCAATGACATAACCGTTGCAATCTCTCTTTCCAACTTTTGGATGAACTCCATCATTTGGAATTGGTTGCTTAGTTTCTGGCAATGGAATGTCATCTTGATTTTTAATAGTTTGGGTGGCATGATTTGTCCTTTCTAACTTTTACAACTTCAACTTTTCATTCAATTGGCCAATGTAATCAATGGATTGCCATAAGTCATCAAAACTTTCTCTAAAATTCTTCCAAAAATTATCATCACCATCTTAAGTCACATGACAATTTCTTCTTCGGTAAGAAATATCACAAGACTTCTAGTATCTAAACTTCAACAGATATTGAGAATCATGCAAGGTTATTTCAATATAGTATAGAATGTGAAAGTCACAAAATCACGAAGTTTTTTTTTTGAAAAAAAAATTATGAAAAGTTGCAAATGACAATTTCTTTTTCTTTTTATTTTTCTTTTTTTTTTTAAGAATTTTCAAGATAGTGCACAGAAAATTGAAGGAAATTGAAAAAAAGATGAAAAATCACAAGAAAATATGGATAGAATGAGATATAGAATGAAAAATAAGAAATGATATAATCTATTTAGAGCCAAAGTTCTTATACCAAATGATAAAGGAAACTATCTTAATCACGTTTGAGAACTATAAAACGTTAACTCAAATACATACTTCAGCTAGTTTAGTTTTACTTAACAAACTTTTTACATCATGTAACTGACAAACGTATGTAATATAAATATCTATTGATCAGATTCAACATGCATTCATCGGATTTCTCTTGTAAACAATAAACTACTATAAAACAATCTTTAAAAGGAAAGCAAAGAAAAGAAATCTTCACGTGGACGTAGGCACCTTGGTTGAACCACGTAACTGAGTCTTCTTCTTCTCCTTCTCCTTATCTCTTTTGAAATATTCATCTTTTCTCTGTAAAATCAACACAAAATCATCAAGAAATCAAACGACAACGTAATCTGAGAAAGAGAGAATTAGAAAGAGTTTTGAGTAGTGAGAGAAAGTAATTTTTTACCTGAAATGAATTTGTCTTCCCAAGCTCACTAATCTGTTCAGCTGAAGAAAAATCTCGCCATACACGTGTTGCTGGATCCCTCAGTATTCGTGGCTCAATAATAACCATATCCTTCCCCAACTTCATTTGATCTTATTTGGAAGTGTTGGGCCTATTGGGATTGGTGTCCTAATTTTCCTAGAGTCTCATAGTTTGTAAATAGTTTATACACATTGTTATTAATAAAATAAGTGTTATTTTATTTACATTTACTCATATCCAATAAACTAACATCCGTGGTTATTTTATGTAAACTTAAGCATGCATGTGAAACATATAAGTGGATCATGCCTTAAGTAATAACCTAAATGGTCTGTAGTATAAGGATATAGGAGTGATACCTTATCCTGGTGACATTACAGATATGGTCCTCTTTGCAGATAGTTACAAGTGTTGTAACGTGCTACAAATGGTTTGATCCTAACCATTCATGTGGAGACATGCGAGCGGGGTCTTCTATACAAAGAGTTTGTATAATACCGAACCATGAGATGATTCATCTCTTAATATAACGTCATTGATAATTGAGACTTACATTTCACTAAAATGATCGTAGGTGACATGACATTAATCCTGAGTGTTTGGGAATTCCTACCTATGCGGTCCTTTAATTAGTATGGGTGAGAGTGGTCAGATTGCCAACTCAACATGCCTACCTTTTTGGGGATTCATCTAATTGGGAAGCTGGGAACTCAGTTAAACAAGACGAAATTTACTCCTTCCTTGAAGTAGGGGTAAGTAGATAGATTGCTCTCTTAAGGGCTGATTTCAAGTCTTGAACATAGTGGCCATACCTTTCTTTGGAAGAAAGACTCAGTCATAGTAGGATTATGACGTATTGTTCATTAGAGGAATCAGTGGTACTTAAGAAGTTAGATGTAACTATAAGGGCAAAACAGTAAATTGGCCCAGCTGTACTTATGAGCGATTTGTGAAGGGTTACCGCACTATTTATTGGTTAATATGGACATAGAAATATATATGTAGTGAGAAGAGTGCAGCCGTCGATCTTTATGGAATGTCCAGCAGCTAACGGATGGTGGATCTCATGACTAAAGAGTTTAGTCAGTTATTCACATACTGTTGGAGCTTCAAGCTATAGGTCCATAAGGTCCCCTTGGTGGCATGTTATAATTTCTATTTATGCATGACCTATTAGTTTCCGTTTTAGACTGTAATTATTTGTCTTCAATCTGAATGAAATTTGGAACGATCTCTTCCGTTGCTTATGGAAATCCCCATTTTGGATTTTCTTCAGGGCCTCAGTGCTTAAATCCTTTTGGGCCTACAAACAATAAAATAACCCAACAAAATTTGTATCAAGGCTTTTGAAGATCACAAGATCATTCTTTCTTGAAGCATCAAGATTCTCAAGAAAAAAGTTCTTGGCATTCTTTTTAGGTTAGTAATGGCTGTTGCAAGATTTGAAATAGAGAAGTTTGATGGGAAGGGTGATTTTGGCTTGTGGAAAGCAAAAATAAAGGCAATTCTTGACAATAGAAAGCCCATAGAGCCCTTTTAGACCCATCTACTTTGCCACCTACGATAATAGCTCAAAAAGAAAAGATATGCAATTTAATGCTTATGGAACTCTAGATCTTAATCTCAGTGATAGCATTTTGAGACAAGTGATCGATCAACACAACTTATAAAATGTGAACCAAGCTAGAAGATCTTTATGCAACTAAGGATCTGCCTAACAATATTTTTTTAAGGGAAAAGTTCTTCACGTTCAAGATGGATTCTGCTAAAGCAATATCTGGCAATTTGGATGAGTTTAAGAAGATAGTTTCTGAGTTCAAGAGCCTTGGTGAAAAGATTAGTGATAAGAATGAAGCTTTTGTTTTGTTGAACTCTCTACCCAAAGCCTATAAGGAGGTAAAAAATACTTTGAAATATGGTAGAGAGTCAATCACCACTGATGCCATTATTTTAGCATTGAGAACCAAAGAGTTGGAGCTTCAAGTAGTCAAAAAGGACCAACCCAATGCAAAATGATTGTTTGTCAAAGGCAAGAACAAGTAAAACCACTCTAAAAGGACTAAAAATCAGTCTAGTGAAGAGCATAAACCATAGAAAAAACTAAGATATAACTACTGTAAGAAGAAATGACACTCAATAAGAGATTGTTACAGTTTAAAAAGGAAGAATTAAGAGAAAGAGAAGGATGAAAAAGGAAAATAGCCAGAAGACTCAATCGTTGAAGGATCCTATCTCTATTCTAATGCTTCAGCCTCTACTAGAAACAAAACCAACCAAATAAGTCCTCTAGGGAAGCATGACTAGTTACTTGAATTTGGCCATACCTATCATATGACACCTTTTAGACCATGGTTTAGTACTTATAAGGATGTAGATGAAGAATCGGTATTTGCGAGCACAGCATTACTGCAAGGCTTTGCGGTGATTTGTGCTCGCAAACATCTGCTTAAGAAGGATTGCCGCAAAGAGCCACTGCAACTTGGTGGGCACATCTGGGTGTAAAACATAATTAATCACGATGGGACAGAAAGTTGATGACGGTCGAATCCGAATTAAGTTGATAAACTGCTAACGATAACAAATACACTAAGCTTTTCGGTGACAAATATTCGACGCATCAGTTAGAGAATTAAAGTCATCCCATCTGTGCAATTATAAGAGAGAAACTGCCTTTCACACCGGCGCTCTATAAACACTGAAGTCAACCTTCAAAAAAGAAGTTCGGCAGTTTAGCAAATTCGAACACTTAGAGAATTTTCCCTAAGAATAGCCATGTTCTTAGTTTTTATTTTATTTTAAGGCAGAGCGAGAGAAGGGAAGATAAGCCGGAAGATCGCTGAGCAGGTCGACTCTCGCGAGAGTGAGACTATCTTTTGATCAAAGTAGAAAGGACAGTGTAAAAGCCTTGGGAAGCAAGAGATTGCTACCAGGCTCTTTATTCTTATCTTGCATTGTTATTTTGTATTTCAACTTTATATTTATATAATGGAAGTTATTTATCTACATCTGTTCACTCTCTTGAAAGCACATATAAATAGCTAAATTAATCGAATGGGTTGAGAAGAACTAAGCTAACATGACCTTGGATCTTCATCGCATGCAATTATCTTGTTTTATGCTATGCCCAACACCCCTTTAGAGTTACTCGAGAGAGAGTCTAAATAAAGAACCTAAGACTTGAGAGAGCGAGGTTAGAATCTAGACTCGAGAGAGCAAGATTAGATCTACATAAGTAAAAGATAGGGACATAGAGATAAGCTCTGTTTGCCAACCTGCATCGCATTCACTCTAGAGATAGGTATGATATTATGTGGTTGCCGTATTTCTGTGTGTGTCCTTTTTTCATCGCATAAATAAGAATAAAGGCTTATGTGTAGGTCCTATAGACTTATCGCATATATCGCATGCGTTCTAGTATTAAAAGTCGTAGCATTTGCGTCGAGAGATGGTTTGCTATTGTATGTGTGTTGCATGATCGCATAACATGAACGCATCCTAGGAAGTGTTAGCCGAACCCCTTCTCAACCCGTTCACTGCATATTCATCGCATTTTTCCATATTATCAACTCTTTTCAAAACTCCGCCGCATTCGTTTATTTTACTACCGCAAACCACAACACCATACAACTATTTGATTTACCGATTACCGCAAAGTCTTTTGAAAAATTATCACTACATACCGTTTTTCCAAGTCTTTGAGTTCGACCCTGGACTTACCAGAAAACTCAGTAGGGTTTATACTTGGATTCCACTGAGAAAACTTATTGTTCAACGCAATTTCATCACCGCATTTCATTCTGTATTTTCACCTCATAAATAACGCATCAGAAGACTTAACTCATGTCAAAAAACTCCTAAAGAGAGAGTTTGACATGAAGGATTTGGGAGAGGCGAGTAAAGTTCTAAGGATTGAGATCCTAAGGAATAGAGAAGAGTCTATACTAAACATCAATCAGCTCAACTATTGTGAGAAGATCCTAAAAAGTTTCAATGTAAGCGATGCTAAACCTATAAGCGTACTAATTGCTCGGCATTTCAAATTATCCTTAGCTAACATTCCTAAAGATTCTGGCTAAGAACATCTATAACAGATGTCTACTATACCCTACAGTCAAGCAGTTGGAAGCCTAATGTATTTAATGATTTCTACAAGACCTGATCTCTCATATACAGCTAGCCTTGTTAGTAGATATATGTCTAACCCAGGTAAGAGACACTGGGAGGCCACTAAATGGATCCTAAGATACTTAATTTGATCCAAAAACTCAAGACTAGTCCATCAGAAATCAGTAGAACCAAACCTAGAGCTATATGGATATGTGGATGCTGACTATGCTGGTGATTTGGACAAAAGGAGGCCCTTAACAAGCTATCTATTCCTCTGTGGTCCTAATCTAATCAGCTGGAAAGCTACATTACAACCTATAGTGGCCTATCTACAATAGAGGTTAAATATATGGCATTAACAAAAGCAATTGAAGAGGCATTATGGATTAAAGGATTGTTGAAAGACTTTGGATTAAATCAAACAGTAGTAAAACTCTACTATGACAACCAAAGTGCTATACATTTATCCAGAAATCCACAATACCGCACAAGAACAAAACATACTGACATAAAGTATCATTTCATCGAATACAAAGTAGAGACGGGGAAATAGAAATCTTAAAAGTCCATTCATCAGAGAATGCAGCAGATATGTTGACGAAACTAGTACCAAAACTCAAGGTAATCAAATTTCTTGAGCAAGTTGGTTTCGACCTTTCAGTCACATGTTAAAAAAATTGGACAAAATCTTGAAGATTAGAACATTGCATGCATTAGAGCTAAGGTGGAGAATTTGTAAAACGTTGGCTAAAATATATACTTCATCTAGTTTACTTTTACTTAACAAACTATTTGCATCATGTAACTGACAAAGGTATGTAATATAAATACCTACTGATCAGATCTATAACATGCAATCATCAGATTTCTCTTGTAAATACAAAACTATTATAAAAGCAATCTTTAAAAGGAAAGCAAAAAAAAAAAAAAAAAAAAAAAAAAAAAAAAAAAAAAAAAAAAAAAAAAAATCTTCCTGTGAACGTAGGCATCTTGACCAAACCACGTAACTGAGTCTTCTTCTTCTTCTACTACGTATCTCCTTGCAAAATTTCATCTTTTCTCTGTAAAATGAATTTCAAATCATCAAGAAATTAAATGGCAACATTATCTGAGAAAGAGAGAATTAGAGAGAGTTTCGAGTAGTGAGAGAAAGTAATTTTTACCTGAAATGAATTTGTCTTCCCAAGCCCACTAATCTGTTCAGCTGAAGGAAAATCTCGCCATACTCGTGTTGTTGGATCCCTTAGTATTCATGGCTCGACAACAACCATATCTTTCACCAACTTCATTTGATTTTATCCGGAAGTGTTGGGCTCAATGCTTAAATTCTTTTGGGCCTATAAACAACAAAATAACCCAACAAAAACTTCACCTTAAAAAAGATGAATCCCCACAACTGTAATAAGAATAACCTCATTTAACAAATTAATAAAAACCTCAAGAAAGCTAAAATAGATTTGGCTTGGAAGAATTGATCAAAGATCAAGAAAAAAAGAGAACTTGTTCCTAGCTTCAAGATTTCGAACTCTCCATGATCTAATTGATCAAACTAGATTGAAAGTTCTAAAACATGCATTCTAAATACAAGAATATAAAGAAAGCATAAAAGTTTGAGAGGTTAAACTCTATATTGAAAATTGATTCAAAATCCAATTCTTCAAATGAGAAAAATACATGGGTATTTATACTAATTTAAAGACACCTAGAAAGGACACAACCTTCAATCTTTCACCTACACTGTCTAAATTCAACCCCAACTCTTAAAGTTCATACATGTATCTTCAATAAATATAAATTCATGAAATAAATAAATTCATAGGACATTAAATATGTGGATGAATCTAGATTTTAGATTCACGGTGACTCTCGAATGAAAAAGTGGTTTTTGATGAAAAAAGTTATAACTTTTCACTTTAGCTTGAAGACTTAGCTTGGAAGCAAGCATTTTAATACTTATTAAAAATTTTTAGCTCTAGCTCATTTCATTTATCACTTATTTCCTTATCAAATCTTCACTGGAAGTCTTATTCGAATATTTCCCCCTCCCCTCCCCTTTTCTGCTTTCCCCTTCCGAGCTTCGTCCAGAGAAGAGTATGTGAAAAGTGAACAGATCGAATCCCAAGCGGAAATGTGTGAACGTCTGGCATTTAGAAATCCAATATTTAAAGAAACAAAAACAATAAAATAAAACATGTAATTTTAGGATAAACATTCAAAGAAAACATAGGCATATTTAAAAAAGGAAGAATAGGAGAAATCACAACTTATCTTTGTTGATTCCTCTAGTTTTCTTCTTCCACCATTGTAAATAATCTCAAACTTCTCCAACGTAGAAGGACACCATCAATGAGGTTACCTTGTTATTCTCTAGGATTCAAAGAACTTAGAATTTTAGAGAGAAGTTAGAGAGAAGTTGAGAGAAGGTGAAGGTTAGGTTTTTGTGTGATACCAAAAACTTACCTAAAATGGCTATAAGGATGTATTTATATGGAGAAGAGTTAACCACTTCTCCAAGAATTTTCTTTTATGCCCTTAATGCTAATTCATTAAATAACCATTTTTTTAATTAATTGGCACATTAATTAAATAATCATATATTAAATCCTATTAAATATACATTTAATTAATCATCTTAAATATAATATATTTATGCTAACCTCCAATCTCCATTATTTCTTAATCAATTAATTAACCATTAATTAATAATAAGTAACTATATTAACTCATATTTAATATGTAGTTAATTAACATATAAATATCACATGTTTATATGTATACATCCCTTTATGAATCTAATTCATATATATCTAATATTTGAATCTTATTCAAATATATCTCTCTTGCATAATTTAGATTATAGATCACATCTATAATTAATCATTATATATTAATTTCATAATATAAAATACCCACATTTGATTTCAACAATTGAAATCATTCCACGGTACTATCCTTTAGTGAGCTAACAATGGGACCTTATGAACCTACAGAGTTAGAAACTCCAATGGTATGCGATTAGTTTATTAAACTTCTTTAATCAAATTAATCAATATTCATTAACTATCGATCACTCCACTAATGACCGATAGTTGTACTCTTCACACTGTAGATATATATCTGTGTCCATAAATATATCCATTAAACAATGTGTCGACCCTTCACAAATCACTCATAACTAAAACTGGGTCAAGTTACCGTTTTACCCCTGTAGTTATATCGAACAACTTAAGCACCATTGATTTCTCTAATGAACAAACAGTTTATAGTCCAACTATAAACTAACACCTCTCGGGCTAGTGAGAGGTTGAGGTCTCATTTTCAAGACCCAAAACCAGCTACTAAGGGAGAAATTTATCTCCTTTCCCAAGGGATGAGAATGAGTCAATTCCATCTTGTGTAGTTGTGTTTCCAGCTCCCTAATCAGAAAAAATTCCCAAAATGGTAGGCTTATTGAGTTGGCTATAATGGCCACTCTCGCCCATATAAATCAAAGGACTGCCATCATAAACATAAGTTCGCAACTCACTCAGGAATAAAGTCAAGTCTCTTATGGTTATCCTTGTGAAATATTAGTTTCTTCAAGTAACAGTGTTATAAAAAGAAACTAATTATTTCACGGTCTGGTCTATGTATAAACCCCTTTATACAGGATACCCCCGCTCACATGTCTATACATGAACAATATGGTTCATATTGTTTGTAACACTTACATCTCATGTAACAATTACAAAGTGGGTCGTATCTGCAGTGTTACCATGATAAGGCACCCAACCTTCATCCATTTACTGTAGACCCTTTATGTTATAACTTGAACATGAATGACCTATATGTCAACCACATACTGTTCAAGTGACATCATATAACCTTGGATCTTATTTTATTGGATTGAATTAATGTTGTTTAAATGTCAAATAAAATAGTTCTGCTTTTATTAGATAAATAATTTATGTTAACAAAACTACAAATTATGAGATACACTAGATTTAGAACATCAATCCCAACAATTTTCACTTGTCCAAAACTAGTTGAATGTATCAATACATAATAAAGAACGAGCGGGAAAGAAAAGTATCAATATACAATGTTAAGTAAAGTATCAATATACGATACAATAAACTAGGGCATACAATATACCCAATAAAATCTCCCACTTAGCCTAGCTTAGGTGACTCATATCTCATAGATCCAAACCCTCCAGGGGACCCTCAAATACTTTAGCCATGACAACCTTTGTAAATGGATTAGCAATGTGCTCCAAGGCAATCTTTGTGACGATCACATCTCCCCATTGCACAATTTCTCTACTAAGATGATACTTGCGCTCTATAGGCTTTCTATGTTTGTGGCTACAAGGCTCCTTAGAGTTTGCCACAGCACCACTATTATCACAATAAAGTGTGATGGACAAGGACATATTTGGTACAACTTCCAAATCTGTGAGAAATTTTCTGAGCCAAACGAATTCTTTAGCAACTTCACAAGCAGCTACATACTTAGCCTCCATGGTGGAATCTGCAATACAACCTTGCTTAATGTTTCGCCATATTATAGCTCCTCCATTCAGAGTGAACACTGATCCTGATATGGATTTCCTTGAATCCTTATCAATCTAAAAATCATAGTCAGTGTATTCTATAAGGATCAAATCCTTAGAGTCATACAAAAACATATAGTTTCTCGTTCTTCTAAGATACTTAAGAATAGATTTAATTGCCATCTAGTGATCAAATCCTAGATTGGATTGATGTCTACTAACTACTCCCACTACATGGTAGATGTCGAGTCTAGTACACAACATGGAATACATCAAACTACCCACTGCAGACGCATAGAAAATCCATCTCATCTCCTCAACCTCTTGAGGTATCTTAGGACACTATTCCTTAGACAAGATAATTCCATTCCTAAAAGGTAAAAATCCTTCTTGGAATTTTGCATCAAATATCTGATAAGCACCTTGTTAATATAGGATGCCCAAGACAAGGTTAGTGATTTTTTCTTTCGATCCCTTATAATTTGGATCCTTAGAATAAATTATGCTTCATCCAAATCTTTCATTTGAAATTAAGCAGCTAGCCATTCTTTAATGGTAGATAAGTAACATACGTCATTCCCAATGAGTAGGATATCATCCACATACAACACAAAAAAAGCTACTAAACTGTTGATGATCTTCTTGTAAACACAGGGCTCATCAACATTTTGATCAAAGCCATAAGATTTGAGTGCAGTATCAAATCTTCTATTCCAAGATTGAGATGTTTGTTTCAATCCACAAACGGACCGATTAACTTGCAAACCTTTTTCTCTTGACCTTGTTCAATGAATCCCTCTAGTTGGGTCGTGTAGATGGTTTCGTCAATATTACCATTCAAAAAGGTAATCTTGACATCTGTTTCTCATATCTCATAGTCATAATATGTGCCCATGGATAAGAGAATCTAGATAGACTTAATCATAGCAACAGATGAGAAAGTTTCTTCATAGTTCACTCCCCTAACCTGGGTGTAACCCTTTGCTACTATTCTAGTCTTAAGGTTTGCACTTTTCCATCCACACCCAATTTTCTTTTGTAGATCCATTTACAACCTATGGGTTTTACTCTATCAGATTGATCTATAAGTTCCTAGACAGAATTGACTAGATGAAGCAACATGAACGACTCTTATTGAAGTGCTCGCCTCTTCAACAACTCTTGTTGAAGTTTCAATAGTTTCTTTGGAAATTCCATCTAATACGATTTGGCTCCTTGACTTATGTTCTCCAATGTTGTTTTCTTCCAGAAAAGTAATATTTGTTGATACAAATACTTTGTTTTCTTTTGGATCGAAGAACAAACCACCCCTCGTTTCTTTTAAATAACCTACAAATAGGCATAATCTTGAACGTGGTTCCAATTTCTTTGGATTTGCCACAAGCATATGTGCTGGACATCCCCAAATTCTGAGATATCGTAAATTACTTTTACGACCACTTCATAATTCAAAAGGAATTTTGGTAACACTCATTGATGGAACCTGGCTTAAGAGATAAGCTCCAGTCTCCACTGCATAACCCTAGAACGAGATAGATAGAGAAACATAGTTCATCATAGATCGAACCATATCTAACAAGGTTCTATTTCTTCTTTCCGATACATCGTTTTGTTAAGTACCAAGTGCTGAGAATTAAGATATGATTCCATATTCTATCAAATAGTTATGTAATTCAATATCCATGTACTCTCCACCTTGATCTGATCGAAGCATTTTAATCTTTTTACCTAACAAATTTTCTACTTCAACCTTATACTCCTTGAACTTTTCAAGTGTGTCAGACGTATATTGCATCAGGTAAACATGCCCATATCTTGAATAATCGTCCTCTAGCTTTTACACTCATTAAACCACAAAGGTGTGAATGTATAAGCTCTAAGGGTTCTTTGGCTCTATAACCTTTTCCAGTAAAAGGTCGTTTTATCATTTTTTTCTTATAGACAAGATTCACATATAGGTAAAGAATTTTTTTCTAACTCGTTTAGAAGTCCATTCTTAACCAACCTTTCAATCCTATTGAGGTTAATGTGATATAATCTTAGATGCCAAAGATGAGCATTTTCGTTAGGAGAATTTTTTTTTCCTTAGTTTTAGTGGTTGCAATATTGAACATTTCAATATTGTAGAGCATTTTTTATACTAATGATCTTAGTCCATATATGTTGCTTTTGTTTGTTACAGAACAAATATCATTACAATTTTTCGAAATAAACATTTTATCACGAATGAAAGATACATTAAAAGATTGTTCCAATAAATATGAAACTGAAATCAAGTTCCTTTTGAAATTAGGAATATAGTAAATATTGTCTAAAAACATAAACTTTGATTTAAAAAACAATTTCAAACACCCAACTGCAACCATTGAGACAATCTCTCCTATTCCAACCTATAGAGTCATCTTTCCTGCTGCCAACTGTTTTCAAGAATTAGTTTCCTACAAAGAAATACAAACGTGATTAGTGGCTCATGAATCAAGTATCCAGGCATAGTTATCATTTTCCACTAAACACGTTTCTAGAACTAGTAAATGATATTTACCTTCTTTTTCCTTCTTTTTCTCGGTCAAATATTTGGGCATTTCATTTTTCAATGCCCATCTTGGTTGCAATGAAAACAGGTTCCTTTTCCAACCTTGATCTTCTTGTCCTTTTATGCAGCAGTAGTAGTGATGGCTTTATTCCCCTTTCCACCCATTTTCCTTTTCCATTTCTTCACACCAGATGAAGATGGAGGCACAGATTTAGTTCTCGAGGTCGGACCTTTGTTGAACTTTTTCTTTTCTGAGAAAGCATCATTTTCCTCCCCATTATTTCTTTTGGCTTTCATCAAAGACTTAAAAATCTGTAGCTCGTTAAGAAAGGTGGTGAGTTTGTGGTCAATTTTGTTCATAATATAATTATTATGGAATTGTAGAAAGTTTTCCGGCAGTGATTGCATGATAAAGCTCACATGACCAGGCTCATTTATGAGACTTCCATTCATCTCAACGATGTTGAAATGGTTCATCATATTAAGGACATGTTCCCTAGCAGATGATCCTTCAGTCACCCATGTTGTGAAAATGAACGTAAGAGCATCATGCATGACTTGTGAGGAAGGTTTTCCAAACATGTCATGCAATAAGTCTATGATCTGGCATGCAGTGATTATGGTCTCATGCTTTTTGGCTAGGACTTCAGACAAGCCTGCCAAAATATAGACCTTTGCCTTGTCATTGGCCTTGGTCCATCTCTCATAAGCATCATGAACACTTCGTGATGCGTTAGATCTAAGGGTCAGAGGACATTACTCCGTGAGAATGAATTTGAGGTCATCCACTACCAAAACTACATTCATCGTATTTTTTCATGTTGTATAATTTTCTCTAATTAATTTTTTAATGCTAAGCAAAGTAATGATTGAGCCAAACATGCTGATACAACACAAATTACTTATATTAGACACTTATTCAAAAAAATTATTTTTCATTTTAATCTAATCAGTTTAGCAAAAACAACTAATAATGAACCCAACATTATTTATTTTGTAATGATAGATTCAATGGTTTCGAATAATTGCCACCTCAAGGGGTAAAGTTATTTCTATCACTAAAGTGAGACACTCTCAATCAAATATTATCCCAGAATAACTTTTCATTCACATAATATTTAATTATCATTCATTTGATCGATAAAACATTAACTGTCTTAATGCTTTATCTTAAGTGTAACCTTTTATTTTCAACCTTATAACCCTGCCCCCAACCAGTCTGCCTCAGAGAAGAACATGATTGAAACAATTGATTATAGTGATCTTATCCATTTCTGGAGTTTTTAATGCCCTTCCTCCATGCAAATACCTACCTAAAGGAGGGTGTGCCTAGGACACCACAAGGCCGAACATGAAAGAAACATTACAAACTAACGAAGGAGACCGCAAGATATGTTGTCACACGTCATTCTCCCACTTACTATAAACACTTTTTCCATTCATCTTGATATTGACCCATACAAATACCTTCCTAAGGGAGGGTGTGCCCAGGGCACCACGAGGTCGAGCATGAATCTCACCCTATAAACTTTTAGGGAGAGCGTGGGTAGAAAAACAACATATCATATACATCTTTTCCTCCCATTAAGTGTTTTACCTTTTGGGTTTATTAACTTAGTAAAATCCGACTAATAAATTTTCAGCTAAGTTCTTTGTTAATTTGCTCAATATAACACCTATATTGAATATTTAACAATATGTGATCTCATTCATTAAACTCTTTAACAAAATTAATCACTTATTGCATGCTTATAAAATATTTGCCCAATTCACCTTTCAGGTCCTTTCCAAGTAGAGGTATTCCGTTTCCTTTAGCTTAAATACCTCAGCCTATACATAATATTCCTTAAACAAATGTCCCTTATGGGAAATTATTTTATAATTTAATCTTTTAACCAAATTCATCTTAATCCTATTAAAACGAATTAAAAGATTATCCTATTTCTAATCTCATTAGAAATCTGTTTAACATAAATCTAGGTGAATTAATTTTAAACCATTTAAAATTAATTATGACCTATGTTTGCATGCAACTCTTGATTATCAATTTTAATTCTAATTCATTGAATTTATAACCTTTATAAAACAATGAATTTGTCGAAAACCTTTTTCATTTGCATTAGGACGACTTTGATAAATATAACGTTTATATTAATCTAAGTAATGTCATGCTCAAGGAAAAATTCATTTTCTCATCTAATTATAACGCTTATAATTATCATTTATGAAAAATAGACATGCATATTCATCATATATTATAACATGATGCATGAATATGCTTACTCAAAACATGCATTCAAGTAATATAACAATTATATTATAATGCATGGGCATACTTATATTAATCAAGCATCTAGAAATATAACATTTATATTTAGATATGATGTATGAACATGTTTATCCTAAGGTGGGATTTTAAATCTATATGGCATATAATTATATAAAATACATTAATAGACCGATATTTGGCACCCTAATAAAATAATTAAATTAATATAATTGAATTATACTGATTTAATTACAAACAAATAAAATCTAAAACCTTAGATTTTATAAAATTCTAAAAGAAATCAAAGAAAAAAAAAAAAAAAATTACTTCTGTTCGGCAACGACAGCGGATAAACCAGAGCGCAAAATGACAATCCAACTATTCAAAACAAGACTTTGGGTCTTCTGAAAATACTA
This sequence comes from Benincasa hispida, assembly GCF_027475165.1. Lineage (NCBI taxonomy): Eukaryota > Viridiplantae > Streptophyta > Magnoliopsida > Cucurbitales > Cucurbitaceae > Benincasa > Benincasa hispida. The sequence continues at coordinate 40,826,434 of NC_143486.1, read as the reverse complement.
ATCAAATTTCAACTTGATCCAACGGTTAGAACCCTAGCAGTTGACAAATTAGTGAATTTTGTCCCTGAAAAATCGAATTGCATTGTTTCTCTCCATTTTTTCTTGTTCCATCTTTGTTTTTCCGGGTTCTTTTCACAACAACTTTTTGTCATGAACGACACAAACTTACAGACTCAATTTATAGTAAAATGCCCAAAAGCAATGGGCCCTTCCATGATCAAATCAAGTAAAACGTGTTTATGTGCTAAATATCGAACACATCTACTAAGCCAAATCTCATACATTTTCAAGCAAAATACAGAAAAATAACCCACCTCATGAATTGAATTTTGTTTAGAAAACATAAAATCAAAATACAAGAAAACATGAGCTCTAATACCAATTGAAGAGATCAAATCCCAAGTGAAAGCATGTGAACACCTTGCATTTATAAATCCGATTTTTAAAGAAACAAAAACAGTAAAATAAAACATGTAATTTTAGGATAAACATTCAAAGAAAACATAGCCATGCTTGAAAAAGGAAGAATAGGAGAAATCAACAACTTACCTTTGTTGATTCGTCTAGTTTTCTTCTTCTGCTATTGTTAATAATCTCGAACTTCTCTAACGTAGTAGAACACCATCAATGAGGTTACCTTGTTATTTTCTAGGATTCAAAGAACTTGGAAGTGTGGTTTCCAAGAACTTTGAGGAGGAAAAGGGTAGAGAATTCTAGAGAGAAGTTAGAGAGAAGGTGGAGGTTAGGTTTTTGTGTGATATAAAAAACTTACCTAAAATGGCTATAAGGATGTATTTAAATGGAGAATGGTTTAACACCCCTTCTCCATGAATTTCCTTTTATGCCCTTAATGTTAATTTATTAAATAGCTCTTATTTAATTAATTAGTACAGTAATTAAATAACAATATATTAAATCTTATTTAATATATATTTAATTAATCTTCATAAATATCATATATTTATGCTAACCTCCAATCTCTATTATTTTTTAATAAATTAATTAACCATTAATTAATAATTAATTATGTTAAATCATATTTAATATGAAGTTAATTAACATATAAATCTCATATATTTATATATATACATCTCTTTCTAAATCTAATTAATATATATCTAATATTTGAATCTTATTCAAATATATCTCGCTTACATTATTTTTTATTATAGATACATCTATAATTAACCATTATATATTAATCTCATTAATATGAAATTCCCTCAATTGATTTGAACAATTTAAATCATTCCCCATTACAATCCTTTAGTGAGCTAACAAGGAGACTTTATGAATCTATAGATTAAAAGCTCCAATATTATGAGATTAATTGATTAAACTCCTTTAGTCCAATTTATCAATATTCATTAACTACCAATCACTCCACTAAATACCAATAGTTGCACTCTTCGCACTGTAGATATATTTCTGTGTCTATGGATATAACCAATCAATAGTGAGTCGACTCTTCACAAATTGCTCGTAACTACAGCTGGGTCAAATTACCGTTTTACCCCTATAGTTATATCTAACTTCTTAAGTACCATTGATTCCTCTAACGAACAAACAATTTATAGTTCAACTATAAACTAACACCATTCGGGCTAGTGAGAGGTTGAGGTCTCATTATTTAAGACCTGAAACTAGCTATTAAGGGAGCAATTTATCTACTTTCCCAAAGAATGAGAAAGAGTGAATTCCACCTTCCGTAGTTGCGTTCCCGGTCCCTAATCAGATAAATCCCCAAAATGGTAGGCTTATTAAGTCAGCTATAATGGCCACTCTCGCCCATATAGATCAAAGAACTTTCGTCATAAACAAAAGTTCACATGTCATTCAGGAATAAGGTCAAGTCTCCTATGGTCATCCTAATGAAATATTAGTTTCTTCAAGTAACGGTGTTATAAAGAGAAACTAATTATTTCGCAATCCGGTCTATGTATAAACTCATTTATACAGGATACCCCCACTTACGTGTCTATACATGAACAATATGGTTCATATTGTTTGTAACACTTACATCTCATGTAATAATTACAAAGTGGGTTGTATCCGCGGTGTTACTAGGATAAGACACCCAACCTTTGTCCATTTACTGTAGATCTTTTAGGTTATTACTTGAACATGAATCACTTGTATGTCAACCATATACTGTTCACGTTAGTGACATCATATAACCTTGGATCTTAGTTTATTTGATTGAATTAATGTTGTCGAAATGTCAAATAAAATACCTCTGATTTTATTAGATAAATAATTTGTGTTAACAAAACTACAAACCACGAGATACACTAGATTTAAAACATCAATCCAAATAGAAAGCTCCTGAGGAGGGGCATTGGAAGTTGAATGTGAACGCAACTTGGTCAAAGTTTCATCAAATGAGAGGTCTAGGTGGATTCTTCATAATCATCTTTGGAAGCCAATAATGGGGGAGGTTACAGATTATGGAACCACAATTGAAGAGTTAAAGTTTTGGAAGCTAAAGATGTGGTGGTTGGTCTTCCTGAGTTAGAAAGATTGTGGCATGGACAAAACTCTCTAGTGGAAGTCGAGTATGATTCTCTAGGAGGGTAAGATTGATTATGTTGGATCGATATGGCAACCCCAGAGGGGGTGAATAGGGTTTAAGTAAACCTTTTTTTTCTAAATTAACCCAATTAAACTAATTAATACATTTTTTATAAATAATAAGAAAAATTCAATTTATGCAACAAATAAGATGACAAAAATGTGATAATTTAATTCTATCAAATTTTAGCAAATAAATAAGAACAAACTAAAACATACAATAAATTACTTAAATTAATTGCAAAAATAAAAAGGAAAGAGTTAGAGAAGAAGACACCGTAATTTTTATAGTGGTTCGGTCAAATCGACCCACTCCATTCCCCAAGCGCCTCTCTTGGGAATTTAAATAAAATCTTTCCAACTCTTTCTACGGATTAGAGCCCAACCGTTACACCACTGCTCCTTTTACGGGTTTAAGAGCAAACCCGATCCTTTCCATGATTCAGGATCAAACTGTTACAAATGTTGGAATTTTTAAAAAACACAATACAACTCTTACTAGAGTGGATTTACAAATTTAAGCACTCAACAAGTTTATCCTCACAATACAATAACACTCTCTCAAGAATAAGATGAAAAGAAAAAAAAAATGGGAACTTAGAGAGGGCAACAAATGTAAAATTTGTTGGTTTAAAATTTGGAGAGGAAGTTGGTTTATATAGAGATGGAAAAATTATTAGAAACCACAATTAATTTGGACCATTGGATTTTGGAAAAGAAAAATCAATGGTGGAGATTTTAAATTAAACTAGTTGTTAGATACAAACAAAATATAATATTAAATTCATTTTCTTTTGAAATTCATTTTCTTTTTAAAATTAATCCAAAAAATAAAAAAAACATACCCTGTGTCAAAAACTAGCCGTTAGATACAAACATAAAATAATATTAAATTCATTTTCCTTTTAATTCATTTTCTTTTTAAATTCATTCTTTTTAAAGTCAATCCAAAAATTAAAAAAAAAACATGTCATGTATAAAAAACTAGCCGTTAGACACAAACATAAAATAATATTAAATTTATTTTCCGTTTAAATTTCTTTTTAATTTCAATTTTTTTATTTTAAATCAATCCAAAATTCAAAAGTCCATCATATGTTAATCTCTTAATAATCCACCATTCAACCAATATGCTGCCACATGTCTACATGCAAATGGTCTGGTTATGCCACGTCATCCACCACGGTATTTTCTCTATAGACTTGTTTCGGTCATATCGTCTTCGTTTTAGCTCCGATTTGAGTGATTCAAGAGGTGTTGAAATCATTGTTCCGAGCTCTACGCTATGGACATATTAAAACACTAAGATTTTCAGTAATTAAAAATTGAGTTTGTTATCATTAAAACATTGATTAATTAATTAATTCAAATTAATTAATTTGAGATTAAGGGCCAAAAAGCCAACAATCTCCCCCTTTTTGATGATGACAAACCATTCAAGAAAAATAGCTTGAAATACATGTAAACCATATGTAGCACATAATAAAATTCAACATATCACCATAAAGATCATTCTTGAAATTCACTCAAAAAAATAAATTCTCCCTCTAATTAATACAATCAAAATCCTAACAAATTTATAGCATATTTTTCTTAAACTTCTCCTCCTTTGGAATCATCAAAAAGAATAATTAAAAAAAAAAAAATTAGAACTACGTAAATGTTTCTCTTAAAAACATGAACATAAATTTAGCACAACTCCTCGTAAGAATATTAACACATGCTTTTCATATCTCCCCCTATCAAAATGCCTTCCAGGAGGCATCACAACGAATAATACCGAGCTCAAGCCTATTTTTGCAAAAGTTTTCTTTATTCAAAGGCTTGGTAAAAATATCCGCTAATTGATTATTAGAGCCTACAAATTCAAGAGTAATATTATCATTTTGCATATGCTCTCTAATAAAGTGATGCCTAATATCAATATGTTTAGTCCTAGAATGATGTATAGGATTTTTAGTCAAATTAATAGCACTACTATTATCACAAAATATAGGCACATTATCAAACTTTAATCCAAAATCACAAAGAGTTTGTTTCATCCAAAGAATTTGAGCACAACAACTAGCAACTGCAATATATTCTAATTCGGTAGTCGATAAGGCAACCGAATTTTGCTTTTTACTAAACCAAGAAACTAAGAAACTACCAAGAAATTGACAAGTCCCACTAGTACTCTTACAGTCAAGTAAACTACCCGCAAAATCCGCATCGGAATATCCTACCAAATTAAATTCAATATTTCTAGGATACCATAAGCCTAAATCAATAGTACCAAGCAAATATTTAAAAATTCTTTTAACAACATGTAAATGTGATTCCTTAGGACAAGATTGAAATCTAACACAAAGACATACACTAAACATAATATCGGGTCTACTAGCGGTTAAATAAAGTAAAGATCCAATCATACCTCTATAAGTTTTTATATTTACACACTTACCTTTTTCATCCTTGTCAAGCTTAGTGGATGTGCTCATAGGAGTTTTTGCAATTTTACCTTCATTGAATTAGAACCTTTTGAGCAAATCCCTTGTGTATTTTTCTTGACTTATGAAAATACCATCCTTGAGTTGTTTGATTTGGAGTCCAAGGAAGAAGTTAAGTTCTCCCATCATACTCATCTCAAATTCACTATGCATACACTTAGAAAATTCTTCAAATAAAGATGGATTAATAGAACCAAAAATAATATCATCCACATATATTTTTACTAAAAGCATATCATTTTCTTTAGTCTTAATAAAAAGAGTAGTATCAATTTTACCCATTTTAAATCTATTCTCAAGCAAGAAATTATTAAGTCTATCATACCAAGCTCTTGGAGCTTGTTTTAAGCCATAAATAGCATTTTTCAACTTATAGACATGATTAGGAAAATCAAAACTTTCAAACCCGGAGGTTGTTCTACATAAACTTCCTCCATGATATAACCATTTAAAAATGCACTTTTCACATCCATTTGATACAAAATGAAATTCTTATAAGAAGCAAAAACAAACACCATTCTAATAGCTTCTAATCTAGCAACGGGTACAAAAGTTTCTTCATAATCTATTCCTTCCTCTTGACAATAACCTTGAGCTACAAGTCTAGTTTTATTTCTAATGATATTTTCATTTTCATCCATTTTATTTCTAAAGACCCATTTAGTTCCAATAATAGAAGCATGAGAGGGCCTAGGGACTAACTCCCAAACTTTATTACTTTCAAATTGATTTAATTCTTCTTGCATAGCTAAAATCCAAAATTCATCATTTTCGGCATCTTTAAAACTTTTTGGTTCAATTTGAGAAACAAAAGCAAGATTATTATATTAAAAGAGGAACAAGTTTTCACACCTTGTTTGGGATCACCAAGAATTAATTCTTTGGGATGGGAAGGAGCATACCTCCACTTTTTAGGCATAATAGTTTCCTCGAAAACTAGCAATTCTAGAAGGGCCAAATAAGTCCATGTGTAATAGTTGAAGGGGTCTAGTTGTAGAGACTACATTTTTAGATTTGAAAGAGGACTTAGTTTGCTTACCCATTTGACAAGCATCACAAACTTTATCCTTTTCAAATTTAAATTTGGGAAGACCTCTAACCAAAGAATTCTTAGAATAAGTGCATGCTAGCATGTCCTAGTCTTCTATGTCATAACCAAGAATCATTATGCAAAGCCAATAAACATTTATCATTAATAGGACAATCATTCAAATCAATAGTATAAACATTTTCATCTCTATTTCCAACAAATATAACTTTTCTATCACTAGCATTTTCAATGATGCAATTCTTTTTATCAAACACAACTCTAAAGCGTTTATCACACAATTGACTAATACTAAGTAAATCATGCTTCAAACCATCAACCAAAAGTACATTTTCAATTAAAATAGATGATTCATTACCTATACTATCTTTACCAATTATTTTACCTTTTTTGTTGTCACCAAAGATTACAAGACCTCCATCCTTTTTGGAGAGAGACAAACTTGGATGGGTCTCTCGTCATGTACCTCGAGCAACCACTATCCAAGTACCACTTGTTTTTCTTAGAGGTTCTCAAACAAACCTACAAATACAAATGTTCGAGTTTGATTCTTTGATACCCACACTTGTTTGGGTCCTAGATGGTTAGCATTGACAAACTTGAGAATCCATTTCATTTTTGTATAAACATTTAAGGCATTGGATTTAGACAAGTAACAAGAATAAGTTGTATGTCCAAACTTGCCACATGAGAAACAAACAACATTATGCAAAGATTTATCTCTTACAACAAATTTATGCACTCAACTTTTCTTGGATAAATTATTCCTTGGAGCATTGTGAAACTTTGCCCTTTGAGAAATATTTCTTCTTGGAGAAGTAGTATGAGCATATCTCAATTTAAAACACTTATGTCTAATATGGCCTTCAACACCACAATAATGACATATAGGCACAAAGTTAGATTTAACATTCTTAGACACAGCCTTAGGCATATTATGAGATGCTTTAACAAAGATAGTTTTAGAACTTGAAGGAGTAGAACATTCATCAATATAGCCTAAACCTCTTTTATCACCAAAAGGCTTCCCTACTTCAATTATCTTGTCTAATCTTTGAGCACCTATTGTCAACTTTTTAATAGATTCTTTAGCCTTATCAAGTTCTTGCAAAGCACTAAATTCCTTTTCTTTGAGTAATTTAATCAAATTATCTTTTTCACAACTATCATGCTCAAGAAATTTAACTTTGTCAAGCAAGGCATTTTTCTCATCACAATCAAAAGCATGTTTGTCACAAGAGATATTTATTTCATCAATATGTATAGCATCATGCTCATTCTCTTTTAAGCAAGCAATTTCTTCAAGTAAAGACTTATTTTTACTAGATAAAACATTGTATTTCTTTTTAAGCACAACATACTTAGAACTAAGTTTTTCTAAATCATTTTGTATATCTTCAAAAGCTTCGAACAATTCATTATAAGAAAGAGGTTCTAGAGTTACCTCATCATTTTGTTCATCCTCTTTGTCACTATGAGCCATGAAGCAAAAATTGGTCACTTCTTCATTATCACTCCCGCTTTCGCTTTCATCGCTATCATCCATGTAGTTTTCATTGTTTTCTTCTTGGATTTCTTGGATGATTTGAGAAAAGGACAATCGGTTCTAATATGACCCGGCTTCTTGCATTCATAGCATATTACCTCATCCTTTTTGCTCTTTTTACTTTTTGACTCTTTTTGGTTGGAGAGATGCTTCTTGAATTGCTTCTTTCTCTTGATGAAGTTCTTATACTTACGTGAAAGATAGGCAACATCATCTTCATCAAGATCATCTTCATCTTGGGAGTCAACTTCTAAAGAGATGGTCTTTAAAGTTATACTCTTTTCTTTCTTTTTCTTCTCATCCTCCATGTTTTTCTTGATCTTTATCTCATGCGTCAACAACGAGTCCATGAGTTCATCAATGGAGAGAGATTTGAGATCCTTTGCCTCTTGAATGGCGGTGACTTTAGGCTCCCATTATTTAGGCAAAGACCACAGTAGCTTCTTTATCTTCTCAAGATTTGAGTACTTTTTCCCAAGTCCTTCTAAAGCATTGACAATATTTGTAAATCTAATAAACATATCAGAAATAGCTTCATTTTCATCAATTTTAAACATTTCATATTGATGAACTAACATGTCAATCTTTGTTTCTTTTACTTGACTAGTTTCTTCATAAGTAATTTCTAATTTATCCCATATCTCTTTAGCGGTTTTGCAAATAGACACTCTATTATACTCAACTTCATTCAAACCACAAAATAAGCAATTAATAGCTTTGGTATTTAAAGAACATGTTTTCTTTTCATTTATTGACCATTCTTCCTTAGGTTTTATAGTGCTAACACCATCAACATCTTTTGTTCGAATTTTAAAACTGTCCTCAATAATATCCCATAAATCATAATCAATAGAAAGCAAGAAAAATCTCATTCTATTTTTTCGATAACTATAATTAGTACCATTAAAGAAAGGAGGCTTTGTAATAGATTGACTATCGGTAAAAGGGATAAAACTTCTAAGAAACAATTAAATTTATCAAGAAATAAATATTTCAAGAAGAGCAACCCGCTCTAATACCAATTGTTGGATCGATATGGCAACCATAGAGGGGGGTGAATAGGGTTTAATTAAACTTTTTTTTCTAAATTAACCCAATTAAACTAATTAATACACTTTTTATAAATAATAAGAAAAACTTAATTTATGCAACTAATAAGATGACAAAAAAGTGATAATTTAATTATATCAAATTTTAGCAAATAAATAAGAACAAATTAAAACATACAATAAATTGCTTAAATTAATTACAAAAATAAAAAGAAAAGAGTTAAAAAAGAAGACACCGTAATTTTTATAGTGGTTCAGTCAAACTCGACCTACTCCACTCCCCAAGCTTCTCTTGGGAATTTGAATAAAATCTTTCCAACTCTTTCCACAGATTAGAGCCCAATCGTTACACGACCGCTCCTTTTACGGGTTCAAGAGCAAACCCGATCCTTTCCACGGTTTAGGATCAAACCGTTACAAATGTTGGAATTTTTGAAAAACACAATACAACATTCACTAGAGTGGATTTACAAGTTTCAGCATTCAACAAATTTATCCTCACAATACAATAACACTCTCTCAAGAATAAGATGAAAAGAAAAAAAAAATTGAGAACTTAGAGAGAGCAACAATGGAACTTTTGAGTTTTGGAGGATTATGAAATGTAAAATTTGTTGGTTTAAAATTTAGAGAGGAAGATGGTTTATATAGAGATGGAAAAATTTTTAAAAACCACAATTAATTTGGACCATTGGATTTTGGAAAAGAAAAATCAATGGTGGAGATTTTAAACTAAACTAGTCGTTAGATATAAACAAATATAATATTAAATTCCTTTTCTTTTGAAATTCATTTTCTTTTTAAAATTAATCTAAAAAATTAAAAAAAAACATACTCTGTGTCAAAAACTAACCGTTAGACACAAACATAAAATAATATTAAATTCATTTTCCTTTTAATTCATTTTCCTTTTAATTCATTTTCTTTTTAAATTCATTCTTTTTAAAGTCAATCCAGAAAAAAAAAAATATCATGGGTAAAAACCTAGCCGTTAAACACAAACAAAAAATAATATTAAATTTATTTTCCTTTTAAATTTCTTTTTAATTTCAATTTTTTATTTTAAATCAATCCAAAAATCAAAAGTCATCATATGTTATTCCCTTAATGATCCACCATTCAACAAATATGCTACCACATGTCTACATGTAAATGGCTTGGTTATGCCACGTCATCTACCACGGTATTTTCTCTATAGACTTGTTTCGGTCATATCGTCTTCGTTTTAGCTCCGATTTGAGTGATTCAAGAGGTGTTGGAATCGTTGTTCCGAGCTTTATGCTATGGATATATTAAAATACTAAGATTTTCAGTAATTAAAAATTGAGTTTGTTATCATCAAAACATAGATTAATTAATTAATTAAAATTAATTAATTTGAGATTAAGTGCCAAAAAGCCAACAGATTAATCATATGGATTATGATTTATTTGACGTTGTTTTTTTTTCTGTGACGGAGGTTCTCAATCTTGTTACTTTTCTTTCATTTTTGTAAGATCCCTAGAAAGGAGAACAAAGTAATTCATAACTTTACTTCTTTGATTTCTAGGTCGTTTTGGGTCTAGAAAGTGTCTTTCCAACTTTTGTTCTTCCTCTTATTCTTGAAAGGAGTTAATGATTTTTGTGTTAGTTGGCATTATTTGTTTAGGTTAATGCATTTCTGTTTTTTTTTTTTTAAGAAAAAAAAAAATATATAAAATGCAAGTATCAGGGAAACAGTTCATTTCACTGGAGTAGATAGAGATAAATTAGAAATTTAAAACAAAACTAAGTTTGGTAGTAAATTAAATTTCAAACTTGATAATTTGTTATCAAAAGCTAAATTTATTATAAAAAATGATAAATTAGGAATTTAAAGTAAAAATAAATTTGTTATGAATTTACTATGAAACCAAATTTCAGAAGGTTGTTACTTTGTTTTCAAAAGCTAAATTTGTTATAAAAAAATATCAAATTATAAAAATATCAAACTTTATACTTTGGACAAAGATACCCTTCAACTTCAAAAGTTTCAAAACTACCTTTAAAAAAAAGTTTACCTACAAACTTAAAAAAAAAAAAGTTCAAAAAGTATCATTTTAGTATATAAACAAAAATCATTAATATCTCTTTGCACGAATGATTCTGAATATTAAAAAAAATAAAAGTTTTAAAATGTTCATACGTTAATATAGTGATAGATTGATCTAGTTTTAAAATTTAATTGTTAGTAAGTTCTTTATTTTGTTGTGTACTTTTCACTAATGTTTTAAAAAATTAAGTCAAGTTTTGAAAACTAGAAAAAGTACTTTTTAAAAACATGTGTTTGTTTTAAAAATTTTACTAAGAATTCAACAATTTTAGTTAAGAAAGAAAACAACAGTAATAAATTGAGAAGAAATAAACTAAAAAAACAAATTCTTACTAAATATAACCTAAACTTTGAATTTTCTGTCAAATAAATCTATAAATATCCAAAAATACTAAATAAGTCAAAGGTTTTATTATACACAAAATTGATGGCCCAATGATCCATTAGACAGGAAATTAAATAGTCGAAGACTTGTTAAAGATTCTTCCAAATTCAACTATCCATGATTTCAATAGAGAAATTAAATAAATAAAAATAGAAAAAAGACTTAGCAGGCTTTTGGTCTGACAAGTTTCCAGGAAGTATTAAGTAGACATGTTCAATGATTTATGTTGTTTGGTCCCAATTGAGTGTTTTGGACGCAAAATCAGAATCGTACTTATTCTTTTTTCCTTATATTGCCGTCATCATTTCCTCTTCAAATGTTTGCATGTGAAACTCCTAACTCTATATTTATTTTTTTTCTTCTCTATTCTTGTTTTTACATATAGACATCATATCCTTTTTTTATGACACATTCCTTGAAATACTCCCAAGCACCAACACAAAATACCCATTTCTTTACAAGTACTACTCATCTTATTTCATCCCCATTTTCAATCTCTATCTTCACTATCTTGACGTCTTCATTCCAAATAAAGCTTCCTCTCTTCTTTCTAGCAAAGAAAGTGAGAGAAAATATGAAACCACTAAAAGAAACTTGTATAATGCTTTAATTACCCCATATATATATATATAAGAAGATAATGTCTTAGTTTGAAAATGGTTAATAGTTATAAGGGTTATTGGATGGTTACATATTTGTAGGCTTATTTTAGTGGGTTGTTGAAGATCTTACAGATTTTACATATCTATCTTTGGGTAGTTTTATGTGTATAAATACCTGTGCATTTTATCTATCTGTATATGGAATACAGAAATATATAAAATATTGTGTTTACCTATCTACCTTTCTAGTTTACCCACCCGCTCCATAGTTACCGCACTCTATCCATTTTAGACCTAGTCGTCGAAGTCACTGCCTGAGACCTCAGGTCAGATCCGCTAGTCCTGTTTTGCCTTCAGGTCACTGTTGATCCCGTTCGCTAGCGGCCCCATTCTGCCTTCAGGTCACCGCCAGTCCTGTTCGACATTCGCAATCACAGGAGTCACATCAACCCGTCCGATTAAGATCTAAGGAAAAACAAAGGCTTCAAATCTGAGGAAAAGGGAAAAGCAAACGAGCCAACGCGTTCCGCCTCTCCAAGCCAAGTCTTAGCTGAGACGCGCCTCTTTGAGCCGACCGAGCCATACTCCTGCATCTCCGAGCTAAGTCGAGCCATATATTAAGCCGAGCCGAGCCATATGTTAATCCAAGCCATATTTTGAGTCGAATCGAGCCATAATTTGAGACGAGTCGAGCCGATCAACGAGGCATATTTTGAGCCATAATTATTGTGAACCTATTTGTCTCTGTTTAATTTTCGCTCTAATGGAAAAAATTGATACTTTTCGTTCTATTAGCATTATGTTGGATGACACCAACTACATCACTTGGGTATATCAAATAAAGAGTTTCTTGATTGGACACAAGTTATGGTGGATTGTTACTGGGAATTCGCTCCACCTATACAAAGTACCACTGAAGAAGATGGTAAGTTTATTGAGAGATTAGAGGATTGGGATAACAAAAACCATCAAATAATCACCTGGTTGGGTAACACTTCCATTCCAGCCATTCATACCCAATTTGATGCATTCAGCATAGCTAAAGAACTGTGGGATTTTCTATCTATGCGATTTCAAACCATTGGTTTAGCTCACTATTATCAGTTACACTCTACTCTGGTCAACACCAATCAGGAGGTTGGGCAAACTGTGAATGAGTACCTAGCTATTCTTCAGCCCATTTGGATTCAGTTAGATCAGAGCAAAATTAGTCCGGATCATCTATGACTCATCAAGGTTCTTACGGGCTCCGGCCAAAATATGAATCTGTTCATGTTGCCTAATAGCATCGTAGTCCCTTGTCATCCATTACAGAATCTCTCCATATGAAATTTCACCACCTCCTTTGTGTAAATTGGTAGTGTACATTAAATAATCTCTCTTTTCAGCTTTGTGTTCTAGAAACAAAACCAAAGAAAGTAAGTTATTTTTTTTGTGCTTTTCTCTCCTATATATTACATTTACTTCAGATTTTCTTAGATATTGTAGATTTCATCTTATTGTTTATAAAGTTGTTAAATCTTCTCATATTACTTAGGGTTGTTGGTTGTATAACACTATGTGCACCCTACTATAAATGGGTCTCCATTCTCTACATAAATAATTATAATAAAAATTAAGAAATTTAAATTCAAATACCTTAGTTTAGATTAGATGAATCTTATTTTGTTGATTTACAAAATAGGTTGATGAAAAATTTGTTGAGATTGATGTCCTAAATCTAGTTTGTAGTTTTGTTAACACAAATTATTGATCTAATAAAATTAGAGGTATTTTATTTGACATTTAAAGAACATTAATTCAATCCAATAAGCTAAGATCTAAGGTTATATGATGTCACTTGAATAGTATCTGGTTGACATACAGATGGTTTATGTTCAAGTAATAACCTAAAAGGTCTACAGTAAATAGATGAAGGTTGGGTGCCTTATCTTGGTAACACTGCAGATATAGCCCACTTTGTAATTGTTACATTAGATGTAAGTATTACAAAAAATATGGACCATAATGTTCATGTAAAGATATATGAGTGGGGGTATCTTGTATAAAAGGAGATTATACATAGACCGGACCACGAAATAATTAGTTTCTCTTTATAACACCGTTATTTGAAGAAACTAATATTTCACTTGGATGACCACAGGAGACTTAACCTTCATCCTGAGTGAGTTGTGAACTTCTGTTTATGACGGTAGTCCTTTGATTTGTATAAGTGAGATTGGTCATGATAGCTAACTCAATAAACCTACCATTTTGGAGATTTCTGATTAATGAGACTATTAGAGTGTCGCATACTTAATCATGCGGCATAGGAATATGAAGCATGTAGCAAACCACCGGGAGGTGTGCGTTACGCTAGTATTGTGAGAAAACCTTATTTTCTTAGTGTGAAGCTATAGCAACGCTTGTCTATAAGCGGACGCAATGCTTGTCTATGAGTAAAATCAGCAGCAACTAACTGCCCGGGAGGGTAAGTGGTTGGTCGCATTAAGCAATGTAAGCAAGTGTTCACTTGAGATAGGAATAATCTTACGTCAGCCAGGTTTATGCGATTACCTTGTCTTATGAGCGCATCATTCATCATTTAGGCATACTTGGGAGAGTAGCCTAAAAACCAGATCTAAGACTCGAGAGAGCAGATCGGATCGCATAAGCAAGAATGAGGACTTAGAGATAAGCTCTGTTTGCTATTACACAGTGTATGCACCCTATGGATAGGATATTGCATGCGTCCAGAAGTAGGATACGGTGGTATGTGGTCATCTCGCTTATGTGTGAGAGCACGTGAGCAGGTTATGAAGGCTTAGAAATAGGCTTCTCCACACTATCGCATATACATCGCATGCGTCCTAGAATTAGGCACAAGTGTGTGTAGCATGATCACATAGCTTGCGTCGGCTGGGGTTGCCCTTGCGGAATTGAAGTTGTGAGGAAAGAGAAATCAGCGTTGTAAGACTGAAGGTCCAGACAGACACATAGCACAATGTAGGCACCCATCGCCTGTCGCCCATGCCTGCGCTGCGCCTAGTAGCCCCATCGCCCAGCCCTACCTATACGTCAATAACAAGTAGAGCCCAACGGCAGGCGCGCACGAGCGCTCATCAGCACGTCTGATTGTGCGGCTGAGCGCCTCAACGCACGCTTGCACACATCCCATCGCTTAGCCTCATATGCTCAATTATCTAATGCTGCGTCCTGCCCACCCTATGTGACCCTTGACGCCCAACAGTAGGATATTTTTCATGCATTTACTACACGTCAACAGTTGTCGTGTCTCTATCTCTCATTCATACTTCCACTACTTTGTCTGTTAGTTAGGAGTAGAAGTAGTACTTAGCTTAAAACCCTCATCATTCTTTTATTTATCCGCCGCAAACACATCACCGAATACCCTTTAACTACAAGTCCTTGAGTTCGACCTCGGATCACCCGAGAAACTTGCATTCTCGTTATACTTGACGAGAGCGCAAGAAAACTTGTGACAGGAACGTATGGTCATTGCATATAAGAGTAATGCATATTTTCATTCCAATGCATGATCACCAACGCATGAGAACCAACGCATAACCTAAGATATGCGATCGCATATTGTGTTCACCCTAATTTTACGTCATCAAGTTTTTGGCGCATTGCCAGGGACTTGATAGCTGATAGTTTGTTGAGTTTTATGTTTTTGCAGGCAACCCTTTTACCTTGGAAAGTATTGTAGCTTGTGCGACCAAGCTGCAACCAATATTGAAGTGTAGGCGATGCGTTGAAAGCCAATATTGACCCCAAGATAGAAGGACAATCAGTCGCATGAGCTGAAGGTAGTTCTAAGCATATGGTGGCCAACATGAGCCCAACAACTTGATGTTGGACGTAAAATTAGGGTGAATGCAATGTGCGATCACATGTCTTAGGTTATGCGTTGGTTCTCATGCATCGATGGTCATGCGTTGGAATGAAAATATGCGTCACTCTTATATGCAATAACCATGTGTTCCTGTCACAAGTTTTCTTGCACTTTCGCCAAGTATAACGAGAACGCAAGTTTCTCGGGTGATTCGAGGTCGAACTCAGGGACTTGTAGCTAAAGAGTATGTGGTGATGTGTTTGCGGCGGATAAATAAAAGAATGATGGGGGTTTTAAGCCAAGCACTACTCCTACTCCTAACTAACAGATAAAGCCGTGGAAGTATGAATGAGAGGTAGAAACACGACAACTGTTGACGCGTAGTAAATGCATGGAAAAATATCCTACTTTTGGGCGTCAAGGGTCCTATAGGGTGGGCAGGACGTAGCGTTGGGTAATTTCGCACATGAGGCTAAGCGATGAGATATGTGCAAGCGTGCGCTGAGGCGCTCAGCCGCGCAATCAGACGTGCTGATGAGCGCCCATGCGTGCCTGCCATTGGACTCTACGTGTTGTTGTTAACGCATAGGTAAGGCTGGGCGATGGGGCTACTGGGCGCAGCGCAGGCATGGGTGACAGGCGATGGGTGCCTACACTATGCTATGTGTCTGTCTGGACCTTCAGTCTTACAACGCTGATTTCTCTTTCCTCACAACTTCAATTCAAACGGCAGCTCAAAGTCCCTTACTTCACTCCCATTTGAACACTCTCATAGTAAAATTACTCAAAATTACCAGTGAATTGTGAGAACTAAGCCCCCCAAGCTGCCCTATTTATAGGCATCCAAACTTGCCCTCAACTTGACACCTTCTCTTTCCTCGTATGTCCAAGTGCCCTTCCCTCATGCTACCAACGCCTCCCCTTAACACCTTTGCCCTAAAGTGTCTTCATCTCCCTTGGCCAATGCAAAGCTTCTACTTTGCATGTCTTCTCATGCTTCCACTTCGCCTTAGTTCAAGCCCAACTTACCCTTGCTCAAACACTTGTTCAGATGAGTTGCTAATTTAACCTTGTTCTCCAAGTCACACCTTGTCAATGCATACTTCAACCTAATGGCATGGACACATGACTCTCATGAACGCATGCCATGTCTAACACTTGGCTCCTTCTTGTGTCCACCCTAAAGACCATCTCATACTTCTCCCCTATGCCGCACATTCCTTCCCACACATGGCCTACCCTTTGTGCATACCTTCTTCAGCCAATGCATTACTTCATGCATTCATCTTTTACACATAAGCCATTGCATGCTCTTCAATGCATACAACACAACCAATGCAAATCTCCTCACCTTGGCCAACCTTGTCACATGCATCCATGAGGCCTTCCCTAATCTCGCAATGACTTAGCCATCGCATGACTTCAACACAAAAGCATTGTGTCGCCCACTCATATGATCAACTAACCTCTAATTCCTTTCACTACAAGAAAAAAAAGTTCTCCCGACGCCTAGAGCGTCAGGAGTTAGGTCGTCGGGAGAGATGGTCTTTCCCGACGAAGTAAAGAACCATTGAGAGTTCCCCGGGAACTCTCGACGGATCTCCCGACGCCCGTTGGCAAGCATCTGGAGAGGGGTCTGGTTTAAACCAGACCCCTTCTTCTTCCCCACTCCCCCTATTTTTTCTTTCTTTCCCTCTAAAAAAACCCTACCCCCCCTCCCTCTACCCTCACCGCTGCCGCCCCTATTTTCTTCCTCTCCCTCTCAAATTTTTCCCTCTTTCTCCCATTTTCCCATCATTTTACACTTTAACTCCCATTTTCTCCATTTTTCCCATCCAACTTTTCTATCAAATTTTTCTTCCATTTCTCTCTTTCCTTCCATCCTTTTACACTTTCCATTTTTCTTCCATTTCTCCCTTTTCTTCCATCAATTTTTATTGTCACCACCGCTGCAATCAACTACCTGCTGCCGCCGTCGTCTCCTTGCCAGTAATTTTCTCATTTTATTTTATCTTGTATATTTATTTAAATCATATGTGAAATGCCCATTAAAATGTGTTAAATATTGTATTCGCTTTTGTTAATTTTCTGAAATTGTTGTACAAATCATGCCCATCAATATTATACCCATTAAAATCTTATCTGAAATTTTTAACATTTCGAAGATGTTGAATAAATGAAAGGCCTATATTAATTTAAAAAATATAAAATAGATCTTTAAAGCTCCAATTTTGTACTTAACACATTTAATATTTTAAAAAAGTTTAAAGACTCTACTAGACATAAAACTAAATTTTGTGTTGGAAAGAAAATTAAACTTTAAATTTTGTGTCCAATGGGCTTGTAAATTTTAGAAGATGTTGAATAGATGAAATGCCTATATTAGACACAAAATTGAAAGCTTGAAGACGTACTAAATAAAACATTTGAAAGTTGTTAAGACAATTTAAGTAGTCTAGGGACCTATGTGTTTATTTTGCCTTAAGAAATGAAAATTATGGAACTCAATGCTTAATAATACTTTGTACTCTAATCTAGGTTATTGTTTTGGATTACAAGTTGGTCAGAAAATATTTATTTTTAAGGATGAATAAAGAATGGATTAAACTAAGGAATAAGTTATCGGTGGAGTATAGAGAAGGAGTATCACAGTTCTTAGATATGGCAAGGTTTCATGTTAATGATTCCGGACGAATAAGATGTCCATGCAAGAATTGTATAAATTCAATTTGGGAAAAGATAGATATTGTGGAACAATATCTATTAACATATGGAATATCTCCCTCATATTGTGAATGGGTAAATCATTGAGAGCCAGTAAATTTATCTAGAAGTCATACAAGTCATTCAATACAGGATGTTGAAGTAGATAGTATAGAGAGTAATGTTGTCGAAGAAAATGAGATGTTGAATCTTATAAACGATTTACAAGTTCCAATTGAAAACAAAAATGCAAATGAAGGAAGGATTGAGAATAATGAAATGTTCTTTAATGGTCAAGAAAGAGATACCACGAACTTATTCGAGGATTTAATGACCGAAGCACGTAATGAATTATACCCTGGTTGTTCTCAATTTTCGTCCTTAAACTTTTTAGTGAAGTTGATGCATATCAAAGTTCTGAACGGCTGGAGTAACAAATCGTTTGACATGTTGCTGGAATTGTTAAAAGCAGCGTTTCCGGCTAGCACCTCTATACCTACTTCCTTTTATGAAGCCAAGCGAAAATTGCGTGATTTAGGCCTAGGTTATGAGTCTATTCATGCGTGCAAATATGATTGTGTATTGTATTGGAAAGAGTTTGCATATTTGCAACAATGCCCTGTTTGTGGTGAGTCTCGGTACAAAGTTAATGATGGAAAGGGTAAAAATATACCACATAAGATATTGCATCATTTTCCATTGATACCGAGATTAAAACGATTGTTTGCATCAAAAGAAAGCGCTTCTGACATAAGATGACATAAAGATAAGCGAGTTAAAACGGATTATGTATTGCGACATCCAGCTGATGCAAGGGGTGGGAAAAATTTTGATCGTGAATTCCCTCATTTCGCGTTAGATCCTCGAAATGTTCGTTTGGGATTAGCTTCAGATGGCTTCAATCTGTTTGGAAATATGAGCACTTCTTATAGTATATGGCCTGTGGTGATAATTCCTTATAATTTGCCCCATTGAAAATGCATGAAGGAAACAAACTTCTTCATGTCTTTGCTCATATCTGGTCCAAAATCTCCTAGAAAGGAAATTGATGTTTACTTGCAACCGTTGATTGAAGAGTTGAAAGAGTTGTGGACAATTGGTGTGTGAACTTATGATTCTATTGCTGGTGAGTTTTTTCAACTATATGCTACCTTATTATGGACGATTAATGACTTCCCTGTATACGGTGACTTGTCTGGGTGGAGTACAAAAGGTTATCAAGCATATCCAATATGCAAAGAAGATAACCCGTCCTTTGGGATAAGAGGGAAAATATCATTTATGGGACATCGACGTTATCTTTCAGAGAATCATAGTTGGCGTCGAAGTTGACAACATGATGAAAAATTTGAACGTAGACCTCCACTAGTCGTAATGAATGGAGAAGAGATATTACAACAAATAAATATGCTAAACTTATCTGTGCTTAGCAAACATCCATCGAAGCAAGATAAAAAAAGAAATCGAATTCTAAACTGGACTAAAAAAAGTATTTTTTTTCCAACTTCCATATTGGTCCAGACTATTGTTACGACCTAAATTGGATGTGATGTATATTGAAAAAAACATATGCGAAAATTTGGTGGGCACATTGTTAAATATTAAAGGAAAGACAAAGGATACAACGAACGCTCGATTAGACTTACAAGATTTGAAGATAAGAAAGGACCTACACTTGATACAGGTCGATAACAGATTTGTAAAACTGCACGCAGCATACATATTAACAAATGGTGAACGGATTTCGTTTTGTAAGTATTTGAAATCAGTGAAATTCCCTAATGGATTCGTATCTAACATATCATGATGTGTCAATAAAAAAGATGGAAAAATATCGGGACTAAAAACACACGACTGTCATGTGTTGCTTCACAGACTACTCCCTATTGGTATTCGAGCATACCTACCGAAGAACGTATCCACTGCTATTGTTGAGTTGTGTACATTCTTTCGCGACTTATATGCAAAGAAAATATGTGTAAGTGATTTGAACAGACTACAAGCAGACATCATAGTCATACTTTGTAAATTGGAGAGAATATTCCCACCTGCCTTTTTCGATGTATAGGTACACCTTGCAGTTCATCTACCATATGAAACCAAAGTGGTGGGTCCAGTTAGTTACAGTTGGATGTATCCTATTGAAAGAAGTTTACGAACATTAAAACAATTTGTACGGAACAAAGCACGTCCTGAGGGGTCTATAGTGGAAGCATATGCAATGAATGAATCATGGAACTTCTGCTTGCGATATCTAAGTGGGATTGAAACGAGATTCAATAGAGATGAATGAAATGATAATAACATTCCCAATCATGAGATATTTGGTGAATTTGAATTATTTAGGCAGAGGGTACGACCATTAGGGGCGTCAACTTTACGGACGCTATTAGCGGAGGAAAAGCATATTGCAAATTGGTACATTCTTAACAAATGTAAAAAAATAACAGACTATTGCAAGTACGTTTCAAACTTTTTCCTTTTCTAAATTCTAAGGTATCTCCTTTGATATAATATTTAAATGATCAATTTTGTAGGCAACATTTGAGGTTAATTCATTCTGAAGCTCAAAGCGCCTCTGACTTATATATAAAACATCAACGCAAATTTTTCGATTGGTTCAAATCTCATGTATACATAGTCATTTTGTAGGCAACAGTTGAGGGATGATTCATTTTTAATGTATAAGTAATTATCAGGTTCTACAATGGTGCGAGAGAGAAGATATCTTCGATGATTTCTTTTCACTTGCAATGGGACCTTCGTCTGAGGCGCACTCTTACAATGGATGCATTGTTAATGGGGTACCGTTTCACACTATAGAGCGTGATAATCATCGAGCTACACAAAATAGTGGAGTCCTAGTGGCCGGGGAGATCAGTAAGAACACAAGTGTGGATAACAATTTCTACGGTGTTGTAGACGAAGTATTAGATTTCCAATATACGAAAAGAAGACACGTTTTCTTGTTGAAGTGTAGATGGTTTGACACAGATAACAACAAAAGTAATAGGACATATGTGGATTTAGGATACAAATCGATCAATACATCACACTTTTGGTATGTCGACGAGCCTTTCATCTTTGCTATCCAAGCACAATAAGTCTTTTACATTGATGACACGAAAAAAATGATTGAAGACATGGTACGATCACATAGAGGAGATCCATCAAATTAGATATGATTACTACATTATTTAGTTGTCTAATATGTTATTATCCTGCAATTATGGTAGAAAAGTTTAGTTATGTCTTAAGTAGCTTTATGATAATTAAAGAATTGTTGGCTATCCTGCAGTTATGGTAGCCAAACAACTAGATTTTGATGTGTTTTTTGTTGGCTCTCTCCTTGCCTCTTTTTTTTAACTTTTTATTCTACTGTATCTCGCTTTCTCGTTGCCTCTCGCTCTCTCCCTATATGAAAGAGTTGGTTGGTCAAGAGAGAGCTTTGAGTCTTATCATTATTGTTCCAAGTCTGTCTTCGCTTCTCTTCCTCCATGATTCCGTAATGGAAGACTGACCTACTCTTAACACATTGCATATTCACCTTCCCTAGGATCAAAACTTCTTTTTTTTTTTTTTTATTCAACTATATCTCGCCATCTCCTTGCCTCTTGCTCTCTCCCTGTATCTTGCTCTCTCCCTGTATCTCGCTCTTTCCCTGAATCTCGTTCTCTCCTTGCCCCTCTCTCTCTCCCTGTATGAAAGAGCTGGTTGGTCAAGAGAGAGCTTTGAGTTTTATCATTATTGTTTTGAGTCTGTCTTCGCTTCTCTTCCTCTATGATTCCCTAATGAAAGACTGACCTACTCTTGACACACTACATATTCACCTTCCCTGGGATCAGAACTTCTTTTTTTTTTTTTTACTTTTTATTCAACTGTATCTCGCTCTCTCCTTGCCTCTTGCTCTCTCCCTGTATCTCACTCTCTCCCTGAATCTCGCTCTTTCCATGTATCTTGCTCTCTCCCTGAATCTCGCTCTCTCCCTGTATCTCGCTCTCTCCCTATATCTCGCTCTCTCTCTATATCTCGCTCTCTCCTTACCTCTCGCTCTCTCCCTGTATAAAAGAGCTGGTTGGTTAAGAAAGAGCTTTGAGTCTTATCATTATTGTTTTGAATCTGTCTTCGCTTCTCTTCCTCCATGATTTCCTAATGAAAGATTGACTTACTCTTGACACACTACATATTCACCTTCCCTAGGATCATAACTTCTTTTTTCTTTACTTTTTATTCATCTGTATCTCACTCTCTCCTTGCTTCTTGCTCTCTCTCTCTGTATCTCGCTCTCTCCTTTCCTCTCACTCATCTCCCTGTATGAAAGAGTTGGTTGGTCAAGTGAGAGCTTTGAGTCTTATCATTATTGTTTTGAGTCTGTCTTCGATTTTCTTCCTCCATGATTCCCTAATGAAAGATTGACCTACTCTTGACACACTACATATTCACCTTCCTTGGGATCATAACTTCTTTTTTTTTTTTACTTTTTATTCAACTGTATCTCGCTCTCTCCTTGCCTTTCACTCTCTCCCTGAATCTCTCTGCTTCTCGCTTTCTGTGAGTTTCCACTTCTCTTACGTTTTTCATTATCTTAACTTTTTGTGTATTTATGAATGTTTATGAAGTTTAATGTGTTGGGAGGGGGAGGGGGGGAGTAAAATTTGGGTTAAACCATTTTGGGGACAAATTTGAGTTTTATGTATGTTGGTCATCATTGTTTACTCCTTTTGTATGTTTTTTATGTTTGGGAGGTTCCATGTTTGTCGTGGGGGGGTGGGTAGAGTTTCATTATACTCGTCTTGTCCTTGAACTTGGCTATTTTGTGTATTTATGAATGTTTACGAAGTTTAATGTATTGTGAGGGGGAGGAGGTGTAAAATTTGGGTTAAACCATTTTGGGGACAAATTTGAGTTTTATGTGTGTTGGTCATCATTGTTTACTCCTTTTGTATGTTTTTGATATTCGGGAGGTTCCATGTTTGTCATGAGGGGTGGGTAGAGTTTCATTATACCCATTTTGTCCTTGAACTTGGCTATTTTGTATATTTATGAATGTTTACGAAGTTTAATGTGTTGTGAGGGCGAGGGGGTGTAAAATTTAGGTTAAACCATTTTGGGGAAAAATTTGAGTTTTATGTGTGTTGGTCATCATTGTTTACTCGTTTTGATGTTCATTACCACCCGTATTGGAGTTTGAACGTGTTGTGGATGTTTATCGATATAACATTTCAATGTTTTGTTTTATTGTAGAATGTTGTTCGGAGATGAGCTGGGACAATTGTTGAAAATGCTGTGTTCGAGAAGTGTTCTAGATGTTGTTTTGATTTTACTTCTTTTATGTATTTGTGATATGAATGTTTATCGACTTCGTTTGGATATTGTAATTTCTAGTATCGATTTTGTTTGGATATTGTAATTTTTTACTTGTTATAAAATGGACTTCATTTTCGTTTTTTAGTTATGTGAATCTTTATTTGGTATAATATGTTTTATAGGTTTTTAGATCAAATTTTAAAAAATTACAAACGATATATTAAATTTTAATAATTCCCACGCATATAGGATCTCCCAATGCACTTTAAAATGACGTTGGGAGTTATGGTGGAACTCCGGACGCCTACGTGGCGTCAGAAGTTAAGGGGAACTACCGACGCCGTTTAAAAGTGCGTCGGGAGATCCTTTCCCGACGAGTTTCTCTCAACCAAACTCCCGACGACTGTTTATGCGTCGAGAGATCCTCTCCCGATGAATTTTTCACACTTTCCCGACGAAATGTGACGTCGGGAGAAGTTAGACTTCCTGTAGTGCTTGTGTGTTGCATGCTCCTTACTCTCGGCCAACACCTTGCGTTTGGCATGTTCTTCATGCCCCCGCCTAGACAATTCCCCCATGTCATTGCTCAGCCAACCTACCATGCATCCATCTGGACTTGTCAAGCACACAACACTCATTGCTTGGTGTCTTGGCTGCGTGCTTTTCATACCAACACATGGTGCCTTTATGCATCCCACACTTAGTCAAAACTCGCCTAACCTCTAATAGCATTGTCATCACCTAAACTTCAAATGGCAAGGCCATTGTTTTGCACACCTTCCTTCCAATGCATGACATCAATGCATGCCTTCCATACTTAGCCAAAATTTGTCTCCTAAAACCTCACTTAACTACAACTTATGTTTTAGCCTTTAAGGTCTAGTTTTCAACACTTAAGGCATTTTCCTCCTCTTTTATCCTTCTTCAAGTTTCTTTACTAACCAAGTGCTAACCTAATTCACTTAGGTGAAATTTCAGAGTTTTACAGTGTGTCATATCCATAGTGTTACCAGGGTAAGACACCCAACTTTATTCATATACTATAGATCCTTTTAGTTATTACTGGAAACATTATCCAACTACATGCCCACTACATACTATTCAAGTCTCATGAAATAACCTTGGATTTTTTTCCATAATGGATAACTAATTATTACCTATTTAAATAATCAAATTATTATATCAAATGACTAATTAACTACGAGGTTTTAGGACGTACATCCCAATATTTTCAGCTATTAAACTCTCTGTGGTTGAGGATCAACTTCAAAACTACATTATTGATATGTGTTCAACTATTGAGTTAGTTAAATCAAAAAGCATATGTGATCTTGCAATAAAAATGATCATAGCGAATAGGGATAAGGTATATATATTAGTTTATTGATTGTTCACCTTGGCGTTGATTTTATTTGTTGCAACAACTACGGTAAAGAAATGACATTTTCTGCTATGAATATTACAAATACTTGATTGCATAATGAAATGGGAGATCAATTGATGAATTCTTGTCTTATAGCATATATTGAAAAAAAAATTTGGATAAGTTAGATCATAAAGTTATCATAAATAGATTTCAAAATATGAAAACTTGTAGAGAGCACTTGTAGTGTAACAAATCAGTTAACATATGAATCAATTAATATTATTTTACATTTCTTCATAAATTTTTTTCAATTACATTTGTATGTATAGTGCTTCCTACCTAAAGTTTCTGGCTCTGTCACATGCTATTTCATATTATGTTTTCAAAAGTCTAAAAAATATTTTAAGGTGGCGGTAGTTTGTGCATAATTATGGTAAAACATAACAAAATTAACCTAGGATGATAATTGAAAAATTAGAAAGAAAAATAAAACCTTGCATCTCAATCATGGGTATATTTATTTCTTAATTTCTAAGACCTGTAGAAGTTAAATAGTTCGCATGTTGGATATAAATAAGAATAATGATTAGATGTAGTGTAGGTTGCTCTTAATTTCATACTTCATTTTTCTTCTACACAAAGAATTTTTTTAAAAAAAATGGTTAAAAAATAAAGAAAAAAATAAAAATGTCATGTGGCATAGTTCTATTGGGTATTAGTTGGGATACACAACTGTTTTTTCTATAAATAATTAATTTTCTAAGATAGAGTTCTTGTAGTTTCCTCTTTAAAATGTATTTTTTTGTAAAAAGAAAATAATGTGGTTTACTATTATTATTATTATCATCATCATTATTATCATTATTATCATTATCTACTCAATCATGAAACTTTTATTATTCTAGCTACGCACAAAAGGCTCAAAGCCAATCTCAACGAACAAATGAAGTTTCACAAGGTCTTACCTATCTAATTGTAGATAATATATACATCTTCAGTCTTCACAAACATATCTATTTTTTTGAAACTCTCTTTGAGATAGTGTCTAGATCGTTATGCATTTCATGTAGGTTGGAACTTACTAGACAAAAAATTTATTTCCTTAGGACCTTTATTGTTACGGATATCGTTCATCGGAGCTTCGGGCGCCGGTCCCCTGTCTTTTGGCTAATATTTTTGAAGAGTCAACTTTTATACATTAAAATAGGGTTGGGGTCATTAAAAAGAAGAAAAGGATAAAAAAAAAAAGAGGGATAGAGTATTTGAATTATGGATTGATTTATTAAACCATCGTTTCTTGTATCATTGTCTTGTCATTGTCAACACTTCTTAAAGAAACTTTTGCTCAGTATCACATGTATTGATGCATAAAGTGTTGATATATTATTTAAAACGTTTCATATATTACATTGAAACACTTGAACTTGTATACAAAATTATTATTAAATGATTATAGTAAATCTTATATGTGACTTCACATCAAGTTAGTTTTAGGTCATACACATGGAACCCAATATATCAAATCTCAAAATAAATGGACTATGATTTATTTTTTGTAATATAAAACTCTGAATGTAATTCAATACCAATACGACGAGCTAAGATATCTACTCCTTTTTTTAGATAAAGATTTAGATCTTTTGCACACCACATTTAATTTTTCAAACAAAAGAAATAAAAATGCATAAGAATATATAGAGAGAGAAATAATATAAATGTTCACATTTCATCTAGACTTAATGAAAATAACATATGCTCTATTGTTACGATGGAACTAAGATTGGATAAAAATTAACGGTTCATTTTAGGAGTATTCGTGGATTGAGTTAGGTTGGATTGAAAAGCTTTTTAGACTCGATCCAATTGTTCAGGTTGTAAATTTCATCAATCCAAATAATTTTTATTAAAAAATGAACTCAACCCAATCATGAAATATTTGGGTTGGGTTGGTTCATATTACACAGATCATTTATTTAAAATTTGGTTTTAAAAAGAAGTAAAATATAAATATGTAAAAATCTGATTTAAATATTTTTATATATTGAATTAAGATTAACAACTCATTTTCTTTTCAAAATGCTAAGGAACCATTGGGTTGACACTCCCTAGTTCACCTATTGAAAATAGAGAAAATCTATGGTTAGATAAAGAACAACAAAAGAAAGAATTTTTTTTTAGAAAAAAAAAAAAAAAAAAAAAAACTAAAGAATGTAGAATATTAAAGAAAATTTTGTTGAGAAAGTTTCAACTCTCATGGTAAATGTATATGAAAAAACCAAAATGGACTCATGTAAGTCTTTTTACCTAATTAGCATGAGTAGTTAGTTACAAATTACGTTTTAAAACTTTAATGCGGGAGGGATTAGCCCTTCTTTAAATCGTTGTAAATGCTTTCTTTCAATATTGTTATTGTCGTTGTTATTATCATTATAAAGTTCCTTACAAATTAGGTAGATAGAAGATTAAAATCATAAACCTTTATCTTTATCTTTGGTTTAAGGTATATATTAATGTCAATTCGTACCATTAGTTAAAATCTACTAAATCTACCCACCATTTTTGAACTTTTAAGAATTACAAGTAGACTCTAAACTTTATACCATCTCTTAAATTAATTACTAGAGTTGGTTGCAATTAAATCCTCACATTTATGAATTTTCCACAATTAAGTTCAATCACTAAAAAGAGTTATAACATAAAACTTAATTATAGCCACTTAATATAACTTAGGTGTAGTTGAATTAAAGTACAATTGTAATAGCCTTAATTATGGTAGACATGTGAGGAATTTGGAATTTAACAATAAGAGAGAGTTGAAAAAGATAGTAAA
Organism: Benincasa hispida; assembly: GCF_027475165.1. Taxonomy (NCBI): domain Eukaryota; kingdom Viridiplantae; phylum Streptophyta; class Magnoliopsida; order Cucurbitales; family Cucurbitaceae; genus Benincasa; species Benincasa hispida. The sequence continues at coordinate 40,798,632 of NC_143486.1, read as the reverse complement.
TAATTGAGCAAAAAGCAAAAGAGAATCCAAAGAGGGATCAATAGATAAATAAATTACAAAAGGTGGGCCAAAAAAAAAAAAAACCTTCTTTTTTTTTTTAATTGGGAAATGAGCAACCTCTGAATTAGCGAAGGGGTTGATGAAGAAAGGGAAGCAGCACATTGCATCATACAAAATACTGATAAATTTTATTTGATTATACAAAGGACATTTTTTTTAGGGGTTATAATATATAGTTTGAGATGTGACTACTACAGTAGTGCATTACAACTAATAAATAGAGACATTGAAAAGGAAGGAAAATAAAAATAAAAATGACAAACCCTAAAAGAACAGAGAAAATTCAACACTTGTCAAACTGCAGCAGCAACAAGCCTCCAGGCTTTCCTGTTTCAAATCATAAAGCTTTTATCAACGTGCCATTTATTTTCTGACATCCTCCATTTTTTGCTTCCTACAATGACAGTAAAGATTCGTTTGATTAATACTTTATAAGTAATCAAAATTAAGAAAATATTCTTTGATTTATATGGTGATGCATTGAGTTTAGGTTTATGTTAATTATGCTACCTTTGTTAAGGTTAGTGTCTAGTAGTGAGGAGGTGGGGGTGATGCATAGATGTAGACTGGTGGCGGTGGTGGCGGAGATTTGTAATGGTAGACGGGAGGTGGGTGGTATGGCTTCACCGGAGTTGGGGGTCGGTGGTAGGGTCTAATGGGGGGTGGTGGTGGAGACTTATAGTGGTATGGTGGGTGGTATGGTTTTTTATAGGGTGGTGGTGGAGGAGGAGACTTGTATTTGTAAACGGGTGGTGGGGGCGGTGGGGATTTGTAGTGGTACGGTGGGTGGTATGGTTTTTTGTAGGGTGGTGGCGGAGGAGGTGACTTGTATTTGTATACGGGGGGTGGGGGAGATTTGTACTTATAGATGGGTGTTGGTGGATGGTACGGCTTCTTGTAGGGTGGTGGCGGAGGAGGAGACTTGTATTTGTAAACTGGTGGTGGTGGAGATTTGTACTTGTAAATGGGTGTAGGTGGATGGTATGGCTTCTTGTAAGGTGGTGGTGGAGGTGGTGACTTATATTTGTAGACAGGTGGTGGTGGAGACTTGTACTTGTAGACTGGTGTGGGTGGGTGGTATGGCTTCTTGTAGGGTGGTGGTGGAGGTGGTGATTTATATTTGTAAACGGGTGGTGGTGGAGATTTGTATTTGTAAATGGGCGTTGGTGGATGGTATGGCTTCTTGTATGGTGGTGGTGGAGATTTGTATTTGTAGATGGGGGTTGGTGGGTGGTATGGCTTCTTGTATGGTGGTGGCGGAGGAGATTTGTATTTGTAAATGGGTGTTGGTGGGTGGTATGGCTTCTTGTAAGGTGGTGGCGGAGGGGGTGACTTGTACTTGTAGACTGGTGGTGGTGGAGATTTGTACTTATAAATTGGTGTAGGTGGGTGGTATGGCTTCTTGTAAGGTGGTGGTGGTGGAGGAGATTTGTACTTGTAGACTGGTGGTGGAGGAGATTTGTACTTGTAAATGGGTGTTGGTGGGTGGTATGGCTTTTTGTATGGTGGTGGTGGAGGAGACTTATATTTGTAAATTGGCGGAGGTGGTGGTGGATACTTGTGGTGATGAGGTGGGTGATACGGTTTCTTGTATGGTGGAGGTGGTGGAGGAGACTTGTATTTGTACACTGGTGGAGGTGGTGGTGGTGATTTGTAATGGTATGGCGGGTGATAAGGTTTTTTGTAGGGAGGAGGAGGTGGAGGAGACTTGTAAACAGGCGATGGAGGAGGGGGGGACTTGTAGTGGTAAACCGGAGTTGGAGGAGGAGGGGAAGAGTAGAGATACTCATTAGCATTGGAAGGCAAAGTTAAAGAGAGAAATGATGCCAAAATAGCAATGGCCAAAGAGGCCATTGAGGAATTTCTTTTTCCCATCTTTGCTTTGGTTCTGAGTCCTTAAGCAATGCATAACCTTCCCTTTTATAGGCTTCAAATTTTTACCATTTCATTATTCATAAATCATGGTAACTTCACTATTTAATCTCATTTTTTAAAAAATAGGATCCAATTTTGAATAGTCAAAAGGAGACAGAACCAGAAAAAAGGGGGGAAATGATATTAAAAGTCGCAAAATGGGCTGTCATTAATGTTTTGGACAAGTGAAGTGAGAGAGACCACAATTCACAAACCCAAATTAATTAATGTTAATAATAAATTATTCATTAGATATAGGTTAAATTATATATCACATTTTAGGTAACCATTCTGTTTTTTATTTTTTGTTTTCAAAAATCAAATCTATTTCCTTCTTATTTTTATAATGACTTACATCTTTTTTAAGTACAAAGTTGAATATCCAAAAACAAAAACAAGATTTTAAAAACTATTTTTTTAATTTTTAAAAATTGACTTGATTATTTAAATAATTGGTAAAAAGTAGATTACAAATGAAGAAATTTGGAGGTGGAAATAATGTATATAATTCTAAATTTCAAAAATAAAAATTAAAAATCAAATTATTATCCAACGGAACTTAAATTTTTAAACTTATAAAATGAAAAGTTTAAGATTTTATTATACATAATTTTTTCAAGAAATTATTAGATACAAAATTGAAACTTTTAATGATTTAAAAAAACATTTTTTAGAGATCAAATAATTAACACAAATCTGAAAGTTTTGATCCAGATTTGATCGGGGCAGTTCAAGATAAGCAAAAAAATTAAAGAAAAGTAATATTGGTGGTACAGAGTTCATTATTCTGGAGCAGAAAATTGGTAGGTAATGTACTTCAATTATTTAAAATAGAGTTTATATATAATTTAATTTATGTATTTACTATTATTATTATTATATTGGGAAAAAAAAGTTACTACTATTGAGTATTGTGTTGCATGATTTTGTCCGGAAGGCTGGGACCCGGCGGCTGCTTTGTATTCCTCTTTGGCAAGCCATAATAATTATATGAATATTTTATGCTACTTTTTAATTTATACTTTAATTATAACATACATACTTTTTCTATTATCTTACATACTGCAATTTTTTTATTTATTATTATTTTTGTATTTGCATTGCATGATCACCCTAATTAATATTTTATTAGCCGATCCCAAAAAGATCATTTTAAGCTTATTTATTAATAATTTGGATCTCATTTGTAATCATTTTATTTCTTAAAATTAAACCATGCACTCCCAAATTTCTTTATTTATTTTCTATTTTTATCGATTATTTAAAAAATCAAGCTAAATTTTAAAAGTTAAAATAAATAGTTTTTGAAAATTTATTTTTATTTTTTAAATTTAACTAAAAATTCAACTACTGTACAAAGATATAAATCATTGTAAGATATGAGAAAAAAAAATAGGTTTAGTACTATTTGATCCAACGAAAATAAATGACATATAATGTGTATTAATGGTTATTATATATGTGCTTCAAACTTGTTTGTTCACTCTTGTTGTAATAAAAAAATTATTCCTTGACCAACTAACGAGATTTTTTTCCTATAATATATTTTAATATTGGTTTAAAATTGGATCTGGTTTTAGATCTTGCAGATTTATGTTTGTGAATAATTAAATTTTCACCCATGAAATGTATTAATTTTTAAAATAAGCTAAATTTTATTAAGAGGAAAACTTTACTCTTTTTTCTTTTAACCTTGTAATAAACTATTGTTTAAAGCATGATTTATTAAATATATATATTCAGTAATCAATTTTAGGGTGAGTTCAATAAAAATAAAGGTAAAATTTGCAATGTATTTAGGAAAATTCGATTTTTTCTTTTTTCAGAATGTCATCCAAGTTCAACTTTAGCACATCGGTTTAGGTCCCATCAATATTCGATATTATATCGCATATGGATACATATGACCTTAATAGTGGGGTTACTTATCAAGTATTTTAGATAATCATTCTTTTCTTAGATTATTTTCTTAAATAGAGATAAAAACGTATCAAGTACTCGAACAAAATATCTATTGACGACGTTATGAGATTATTGTCATTTTGCTTCTACTAAACATTTGATGTTTTCAAGATCTTTTTTAATTAAAACTTTATTACACTACTTTAAGGTCTCTTGACTATTAGATGTTTTATTTTAGTTTCTAAAAAACTATTTTAGACCTAATTGTTAATATTTTATCAATCATTTAACCAAAATCTCTTAAAAAAATTGAAAACTCAATAAATATTGTAGTATATGTGTGTGAACATAGTTTCATAAAAAAATATATCATATTTCTGCTGAATAATAATAATTAAGAACTAATGGAAAAGACTCCATCTAAAAAAACATAATAACTAATGACAGACTTTTTTTCAATGTAAAATTCAAAGATTAAAGTAGAATAATTAAAAACTAAAGGGTTGAGATAGAATAATTATAAAATTAAATCAATATTAGTTAGGAGAATATGAGAGAATTATTTTTAATCATTTTTTTCAAAAATATTGTAATTAAAGTATGGGGTGGAAGAATCAAGCTTCTAACCTCGAAATTGATAGTACGAACATTATGCCAATTGAGTTATGTTCATATTGGCTATTTTTAATTATTTAAAAACACAAGAATTAGAAGTCCAAGTTGAACATGAATGTTTTAGAAGTATTTCTTAAACTATTTAATTATTTCAAAATTTTCTTTTATAGTAACTCCATTTATATTCCCTTCAAAAAAAAAAATCCATTTATATTCAATACATAATAATGATCAAATTAAAAATTTATATGAAGTTTTTTCCCATTCACTTTTAGTTTAAAGACAAAATCTCGTACACTAACTTGAATCAAGTATGTAAATATCATTTCACGCTCTTTTATCATTTTGTTTTAATAATTGAACTTGAAATAATTTAAAAGAAAAAGTCGTGTAATACAAACATCATTATTATCCTCTACATAATTTCATATTATGATGATTATTTCATTTATTTATTACAAAAACTATTTAATTCTTTAACTTCGTGAGAATGAGAAATTCAATCTTTTGATCTCTAAGTCACAGTGTATATTTTACTGAAAAAATTAACTAATTCCACATAACTCTAAAGATTGAATAATTCTGTTTAGAGGCCTGAATCTATTGAAATCCTAAAATAATTATTAAATTAAATAAATAATATTATTCTCAATATTAAAAAAATAGGGAAATTTCGACCAACATAAGCTTCATTAAAAGAAAAAATTGACAATAATATAATAGAGATGTCCAAAAAACTAATGGGGTGGGGACCTGCGGGGACTCGTCCCGAACGGGGTTAAAAATCCTAGAATACACGAGGAATGGGGGAGGGAGGGAGAAATTTTTTCTCCATTTGCAATTCGGAGCCGGGGACGGAGAATATATTCCCCGACCCCGACTCCGACCCTAACCCGTCCTATCCCGACTTTTGTATATAAACTATATATATATTAATATTGTAGCTTTGTTAGGATAATTATGGAGGTTCTAATTATTTAAGTTTACTCTTACATTAGAAGAATGGCGTCCTTGCAAGGAAAAGACCGCTCAGATGGATAACGGGTTTTCAAATTCCATTTCTTAGGGTGAGGGGGAGGCTCGATCTCTATAAATGGATCTACTATAGCTACTCTCGATATGCTTGGGACTCTGCCTCTTATGGATTTTGTTTTGAATTATTAAATTCCTTAGATATTGTAATACTTAAGATAGGATGTTATAACGGTTGAATTTTAATTTATAAAAATTATGAGAATTTGGTATTTTAATTATATCTTTTTAAATTGAATGTGTGTTATTGTTTTTATTACCAAAATTGATAATATTTTATTTAAATGAAAGTTGTATTTGATATGTTTAAGGAATTGTTAAAAATATATATTTATATAAAATAAAAAATTGTTAGAAAAAACTGATGTCATGAAAATTTTTCGAACCGATACCCGCGAAATTTCCATGGGGAATCCCCACCCCGTTTCTCGCAAGAAAATTCGTGGACACGAGGAATGGAAAGGGGGATGGGGACGGGGACGGGGACGGGGAGAGCTTCTCTGTCCCCATCCCCACCCTGCCCTATGGATATCTCTAAATTCAATTTCAATAATATAGTTCAACTGATGTACCATCTATGGTGAAGTTAAGAAGGTTTGTATCTATCACCTAACATATATTCAACCAATTAAACAAATAAAAAAAATGAAGGCGCATTCCGAAAAGTAACCAATGACAGCTATGATTTAGATTTGGTGGTAAAGAGATTTATTTTCCTTTTTTAATTCATATGATATGCCAAGAAAACATTCAAATTTATCTGTTAGCCAATTACAAATTTCTTTATTAGAAAGTAAAAAAAAAAAAAAAAAGGCACTAGGAAATTGACCTTTGTTCACTAACAGCTACAACAACTTTGGACTTTTTAATCCTAAAACGTATAAACCTTTTAATTAAACGATTTTATATTTTGAAAAGTTTCTTATAGTGTAGATTTATTTAGGAAAAAAATTTACTGATTGAAAAAATGTTAAACTATTTATAGAAATAAAAAAAATATATTGATAAATACTCATAGACTTTTTTATCAGTGCCTATTAATGATAAACTTCTATCAGTTTCTATCATTGATAGACACTGATAGATTTTCTATCAAATAATATTAAAATTTTACTATTTTGTATAAATAGTCTTCTTTATTTTTCTATGTTTGAAAATTTTTCTTTATTTGAATATTTTGAATTTATTTGTTGTCATCTAATTTCTATGACCAAAATATACTTTGTTTGGATGATTAAAACAATTTTTTTGTCACTTCATCCTAAATAAAAACTCAAGTTTAATTTTAGTTTGGAGAATTTTGGAGAATTCTAAATTTAGTAATTTCTTCAAAGATTATAAGTTCAAATATATGGTTCAAATTCTAACTTTAAAAAGCATAAATTTAATAAAATATAACTTACAAAAGAATTATTCAATCAAGCTTTCTTACCTCATTATATTTCATCTTATTATTATTATTATTATTATTGTTGTTATTATTATTATTATTTATCTTTTAGATAGATTTTTAGAATAATACATGGCCTAAATGGGATTAGTATGAAAATGAGATCAAGAAAAAAAACTAAACCTTGTAGATTGGGCATGGAGCTTTAATAGGCATTTCCATTTGGGGTAACCTAGAATTTAGGGTTGGAGAGGCCTATTATTTGTGAGCTCATAATGGAAAAATAGCTATTCCCTTTTTACATTTACCTTTTAAACTTTTTGAAAAAAATATTCATATAGTAATTATAGTCTATCAGTGATGTCTATAAGTGATAGATGATAATAGTTTATCAGTAATAGATGTCTATCAGTAATAAATGATGGTAGTTTATCAGTGTCTATCACTGATAAATAATGATATTTTATTATATTTATAAATATTTTTATTAATTTTTCTAGATTTTTTTTAAATAATTTTTTTTAATAAATAATGACAAAAATAGGATTGGGGGAAAGTATTCCCAAAAATAGGTGTTTAAATCGTGTACCGGATACGATTACACCTTAATCGTGTATCGAGTACACGATAAGGCCTAAATCGTGTATTGGGTACACGAGTACCTGGCCACCTGGCATGCCCAGTTTGCCGTGGCAGTCATGCAGGTTTGACTGAGGGAATCGTGTAACGGGTACACGATTACCCTAAGTCGTGTACCGGGTACATAACTTTCACGTATTAAAACCTCCGCCCGAACCCTTCTTCTTCCTCACTGAAACGTCCATTCTTCTTCCTCACCGCCGCTTACAATCAATTTCCTCACCGAGACCACTGATTCCTTCCTTCTACTTACCAAAATCTCGTTGATTTTCCTTACCGAGGCCTCTATTTCACTGAAATCTTCCAAATTTTCAATTTTGCTTGATTTTTAGTCCTCTATTTGATCCTCACCGAATCCTCCATTGTAGCGGTCATGTTGCTCGATTTTCATACCTTTTTGGTTGCCGATTTTTTCTCGTTTCTGTGGTATATTTCTTTCTCTAATTGGGCTAATCTGTATTTATATGTATGTTTTTGCATGTTTTTAGGCCGAATTTATTTTAAACTTAGTTTATGTATATTTTATGTATATTTAATGTATGATTTAGTGTATAGTTTATGTGTGTATAGTTTATGTATAGTGTATTATATAGTTTATGTATAGTTTATGTATAGTTTATGTAGTATTTAGTTTATGTATTATTTAGTTTATGTATAGTTTACGTATGATTCAGTTTATGTATTATTTAGTTTATGTATAGTTTGTGTATGATTTAGTTTATGTATTATTTAGTTTATGTATTATTTAATTTATATATAGTTTATGTTTGATTTAGTTTATGTATAGTTTGTGTATGATTTAGTTTATGTATAGTTTGTGTATGATTTAGTTTATGTATAGTTTGTGTATGATTTAGTTTATGTATAGTTATGTATGATTTAGTTTATGTATAGTTTATGTATGATTTAGCTTATGTATGTTTTTGGGCTGAAAGGATTGTAGGAGTAGATAACTATAGTTTAATACAAAAGGGAATGTTGTTTAATACCAAAGAAGATTTATAGCTTGCTGTAAAAAAATATTGTGTGACAGAACACTACGAAATTGTCGTAGTAGAATCAAATCAGGATCTTTGGTATGTTAAATGTAAATCCTGGAGTGACGGTTGTGCTTGGAGGCTACGAACATGTCGGTGCAAAACTCATGGGATGTTCGAAATCACAAAACTTCAAGGAGAACACTCATGTTTGTTTTCAGAATTGACACAGGATCATTCACAGCTAGATTCAAATTTCATGAGTATCGAAATTCAAAATTTGGTTACAACTGATCCTGGAGTACCTGTGGTCCTACTTCAAGAAGCCATTAAAAGACAATATGGCTATAATGTCAATTATAGACGGGTGTGGCAAGCCAAGAGAAAAGCGTTAATTGTTGTGATTGGCGATTGAGAGAAATCATATTTGGAGCTTCCGTATTGGCTGAGTGCTGTTGTTCATTACAATCCAAAAACACGAACGATTGGTTTTTCTTCCCTTTGATGTGCCAGGTACGACTATTTTTGGACAAGTATTTTGGTCTTTTGGTCCTGCAAGAGAAGGGTTCAACCATTGTAGGCCATTAATCTAGATTGATGGAACTCATCTCTATAGAACGTATAAGGGGAAATTATTAACAGCCTTATCTATTGATGCAAACAAACATATATTTCCCCTTGCTTTTGCTATCGTAGAAGGTGAGAATTCTTGATTTCTGATAGACATAAGAGCACTCTTGCTGCAATTAATAATGAAGAAATTGGTTGGAGTGAACCCAGAGCATACCACCGATATTGTCCTCACCATGTTGTCAGTAATTTCAATACAAAATACAAATCGAAGCAACTAAAAAATTTGGTGTTTAAGGACCCTATGAGTGACATCATCCAGATCGTGTGCTGAGATAGTTCGGTATGCGACAAATGATACTTTGTTGTCCTATACACTCCCAGCACTACATCAGACCGATTTAAGAGATAAGCACGACAAAGACTGTCGTCGAATCTATGCGGAGTATTTATCCTACTAGTATGGACGATGTGATCGTTGTGCACAGGGAGAATTAACAGATGGCTCAGCTGTATCAGACGACTACTTTCCCTAGTACAATTCCATCACGAGGTGATTTATCTCACGCTTACTATTACTGCATGGTAAGAGATTTAGAATCAGACATTTTCCATATATATAATATGAATATTGTTTAATATTTTTTTATTCTATAGAATAATTTTATCAGCGATGTTCAACAATATTCAGTGCAGAACAACATACCAGAATTGGGTTCAACGTGTCAGCAAACATTGGTCAACATAGAAAGTATTATTCAACAAACAAGACAACTCAATGTTACTAACACCAATCGAAGACGTATCCGTCGTAGACGACAACGACAACGGGGTGAACCTAATTTAGAGGGATACAAAGACAACCCCCATAAGAAGTAAGGGCCAGGAGGGTCGTTTTTAAATCCCACATTATATTGTTTTCAAATTGTAAATTAAAGAACTAATTGTAAATATTCTTTAATATCATGGTATTTGTTTTTAATATGAGTGCAAAATGTTTTCATTGTAGATTAAATATATATTTAAGTTTAATAATTAAGTTTAACAATTAAAAAAATAATTATAAGCAATAATGAAGGAATTAAGTTAAGTTTAACAATTAACTTTAAAAAAAAAAGAAAAAAAAATTATAAGCGAATCGTGTACCGGGTACACGAGTTCGCTTAACTGGTCAACTAATCAGTTAACATGGTTAGTTGACTGGATTAAATGGTACTCGTGTACTGGGTACACAAGTATGCTACATGAAAATCGTGTACCCAGTACATGATTCCACTACCCTAATTTTATAAATACTTTCCCAAAACACCTATTTTTTAGAATACTTTCCCCCAATCCTATTTTTGTCATTATTTATTAAAAAAATATTATTTAAAAAAAATTCATTTTTCTATATTAAAAACAATATTATAAATAATTTTATTTCAATTCAAATTTGAGCTATTTGTCAAAAATATAAATGAAAAAGTTTATTTTTATCAATTTTTTACTTATACTTACTACATGGTAATAGAAAAAGTATAAATCTCGATCACGACCATGAATCATAAATAATGACCGAAAATACGTTTCAACAAAAGAAACATGAAACATTATAATTAAACATTTCTAGTTTTCTTAATTTTAAAATAATATTTTGATCATTGGACTTTAGTTTATAATGATTTAGTTGATGTACTTTCAATTTTGTAACAAGTTAACCATTGTATTAGGATATTAAAAATTTAGAGTAATTTGATAATATTTGGTTTTTGAAAATTAAGCTTATTTTTCTCAATTTATTACAAATATTTGCAAATGTTTTTCTTCAATAAAATAGTTAAATTATTGGTCGAATTCCAAAATTAAAAACAAGTTTTTAAAGATTATTTTTTTACTTTTCAAAACTTAACTTGATTTTTGAAAATATTGATAAAAAATTAGATTACAAAGCAAGAGATTTAGAAGTAAAAATGATGTCTATAGACTTAATTTTTAAAAACTAAAATAAAAAATCAAATGATTAAACGAAAACTTTAGTCATTGTATTTTAAATTTTATTACAATTTGTCTTTATTATAAAAAAAATATTGTTGAGATTTTAAGAATTTCTTTTATATATAGCTCGATATATTGATTCAGGACCAAATGCATGTGTAATTATAATCTACAAAACTTGAGTCCTTAGGTAAGAAAAATCAACACTTAATTTTGATGAATTTTTTTAATAAAAATATTAAATTTGTTACAACTCTTAAAATACATTAACTAAATTGTTCTATATTAAATTTAATAGATCGAATTGTTGTACTAATTCTAAAGTATAAAGAAATAGATTAATTTGTTATAAATTTGAAAGTGCAAAAATTGAACTAAAATATTTACAAATAATATTACAATTTATCTTTGATAGACCATGATATACAATGATAAACTGTAAAACTACTATCTGTGTTTATCATGACACAATAGACAATGATAGACTACTATCTATATTTATCATGACACAAATAGACAACGATAGACTACTATCTATGTTTATCATGGTACAAATAGACACAGAAAGTAGTCTATCATTGTTTATCGCGGTTTATCACAGATAGATTGTGATATTTTACTACTAGTTGTAAATATTTTTAACAGTTTTGTCATTTACAATAATTTTCCAAAATTAAGTCATTAAAAACTAAAATTTCAAGAACTTTAAGCCCCGTTTGGCAACCATTTTATTTTTAAAAATTAAGTCTAGAACACTATTTCCTACAAATTTGTTCCTTTGTTATCTATTTTCCAACAATGGTTTAAAAAATCAAGCCAAATTTTGAAAACTAAAAAAGTAGTTTTCAAAAACTTGTTTTTGTTTCTGAAATTTGGTTATGAATTTAATCATTGTAAGACATGTGGATGAAATAACTTAATTTTAAAAAACAAAAACTAAAAACTAAATGGTTACAAAAAATAACCTTAATTGTTGTTTTTAGAAAAAGTTTAAGTAGAAGCAAACAAAGGCTAAAACAATAGTGAAAAGCATAACCAAATAGATCACTAAGGGGCTGTTTGGGGTGTTGAGTTGAGATAAGATGTCTGGAGTTCATATGTTCGTGGAGTTCATATATCTATGGAGTTCATATATCTTTGTTTGAGGTGTAAAGTTATTTGGCCTGAGTTCATATATTTGTGTTTGGGGTGTAGAGTTGAATTCATATGTCTTGGATATTTGGTGCAGTTTTTTGAACTCTAAATAATATGCTTTTACAATTTTTGTTTTGTAACTTTTTTATTTAGTAATTTTACGCATCGTTGTTTGAATAAAATATAGATTGCAATTTTTTTTCTTTTAATGGTTAAAACTTTTCTTTCTTTCTTTCTTTCTTTATTTCTTTTTGGGCAATGAACAACAATTAACCCATTACATTTCTCGTATAAATATGGTTAAATAAAATGAGAAATCAAAACTTTTTATTCCTAATTTTTCTCCATGAATTTAATTATCATCTTCTTCTTTTTTTTTTCTTTTTGTTGTTGCTCTATACTTTTACTATGCAATGATTTTTTTTTTAAAATTAAATCTTTCTCATCATCTTAGCAGCCAATGGAATGTCACTACATTTCTTCAACAATTTCATTTTCAATTCCGCTAAATTTGGAGGATCATCATAGAACAAATCTCTATTTTTCACTAATTCTTGCTGGAAAATATTCTAGGAAATTTTTTTTCAATTTATGTTTTTTTTATATGTTACATACTTTTCAACTACATACTTACTTTTCATCTAAATATTCTTAACACTCATTAGTTCAATTAAAAAATATATTTTTTTATAATTTTTAAGTATAAATATTACACTTAATGTAGACAAAATAATATTATTTTTTTATATAATCAACAACCCTACAACATACTTTAACAGTCATCATTTTCATAATAGTCAGAGGTGATTGTCGAAGTTGATTATTGAAGATGCTTTCACTAGAGTTTGTAGTAGGAAGTGGTTATTGGAGCCTGAAGTTGGTCGCATGAAGGTGGTATAGGAGTTGGTTGTTGAAGTTTATCATCAGAGGTGGTTTTGAAATCCTAGTGTTGGTTGGGCGAAGATGGTCGTCGAAGTTGACCATCAAAGATGATTTTTTCCGGAGATTGTAGTCGAAGGTGGTTGTGGAACCCGAATGTTAATTGCATGAAGGTGGTATTGGAGTTGATTGTCAGAGTTTGTCATCAGAGGTGGTTGTCGAAGCACCGATTGGGTTGTTAAAGTTGCTCGCTCAAAGGTAGTCATTGAAGATGTTTTTCATCGGAGTTTGTAGTCGGAGGTGGTTTTCGGAGCCTATGAAGGTGGTTGTCGAAGTTGGTCATCAGAGTTTGTTGTTGGAGCCTGAAATTGGTCATCGAAGTTGATAACGCGAAGATGGTCGTTGGAGTTGAGTCAATGGAGTTGGTTGTCAGAGCTTGGAATTAGTTGTCGAAGTTGGTCGCGTGAAGGTTGTCAAAGCCCAGAGTTTTTCGTCAGAACTGTCATTGGAAGTGGTTGTCGGAGCTCGGATTTCGTCGTCGGAATTGTCATCAAAGGTGGTTGTTGGAGCCTAGAGTTGGTCGCCGGAGATTTCATTGGAGGTGGTTGTCAAAGCCCAAAGTTAGTTTCCGAAAGTGACAATGGTAGATGGGTGAAACCATTAAAAACATTGGAAGAAGAGAGAGTTGGAGTGAGTTGGTAAAATATACCAACACAATTCTACCAATATTTTAAGTTGGTGGGTCAAATAATGAGTTGGTATATTATACTAACTCAGCTCAACTTATGTTAGTGAGTCAAACACCCCCTAAATTGATTACTATTCTCTTGTTTCTTTGCAAAATACAATGCTCATTTGATTATTGTTCGTTTTTCTCTCTCCCTTATCTTAAATCAAGAGATGTTTTCAAATAAAAAAAGAGTCAACTTATTTATAAATATAGCAAAATGTCACTTCTATCAGTGAAGTAATGCAATAGACTTCTTTAATCGCGGTCTGTCATTAATAAACAATAACATTTTGCTAGATTTGTAAATATTTTCAACAGTTCGTCCATTTAAAATAATTATCCTAAAATCAAACAAAATTTTAAATTTCCTAAAATTTTTAACCATTTAGGTGTTTACTAACATTTGATCGGGATATTTAAGATATAAGTTGACCATTTTTCTTTGCAATGACAAATTGATTTAAAAGATCTTTTATCTGAATCTAAAATATTTAAATTTTTAGTTAAATTTCAAAAATAAAAAATATTTTTTTTTATTTTCAAAAGTTAGTGTAAAATGTAGGTAAAAGGACAAAAATATTATGAAACCTATGTCAAATGGATTTTTTTAAGCTAATATTATGCTTTTAAATTACTTCTTTTTAAGTTTAGCTTAATAATAATTGCTTCTTCAAAATTTGATCTCCATCAGCAGTAGTTCTATGAAAACTTCAAACAATTGATTTATAATAAATTACTTTTGGCAAAAGCAACTAATAATATTATATATAAGAAACTATATAAATTATAAAGATTAAATAGCATTATTATATTATGCTCGTGCAGCCCATCATAATTAGTTATAATTATTTCCCATGAATTGTTTTAATATCCAAATGAGAAACGGGAAATTTTGTTCACATTTTACATTTTAGTCAGATTTTTTTTTTCATTTTTTTCTATTTTCCGGCAGATCTTAGTTGTATTTGTATATTAAAATAATATAGATATCACTTAATGCTATAATTATCGTTGATATCTTAAAATCAATAATTATTAACAATGATTATCAATGATAGACTTTCATCTAATAAAATTGATTTTTATATCATTACTATCACCGATGTATAGATATCACCTAAGTTCTATCACTGATATTACTTATATCTTAATTATAGTTGATAGCTTTCATCATTAACGACATGCTATTAGAGATAACTTTTGTCATTCCCTTTTTACCAGCAAATAACATGTTATCAGTATTGTTAATAGCTTCTATAACTGATAACATACTATTAGTGATAACTTCTAGACATTTCATTTACACTTTAGTTTGAGATTCAACTTTATTAATTAAATTCATTAAGTGGATATTAACTATCAAAGTTTAAGCTATCAATGATAAAAAAATATTAGTGACTATCATTGATAGACTTTCATTGGTGACTATCAATTTTGAAAGATTAACACTTAAAACTATCCGTGGCTATTATCAAGAAACTTTTAACATGATTATCAATAATGGACTTTATCACTAATAGATTTCTAGTGCTAATATCTACCTAAATTGAAAATTCAATATCACTAATACATGAATATGACCAATATCTATCTAAATTCTATCACTAATAATTGTTATTATCAATATGCAAATATTACGGTAAAAAAGACACAAATATTTCAATTTGTACCCTTCATTTTGGGTCATATATGCTATTTTTTCAAGTTTATTTCTGATTGACATCATACTCTTAAAGTCCTATAAAAAGAAAAAAAAAACTATTGGTTTATTTGATATCATTCACATTGCTCAACTTTTTAGAAATAAACTTGTTTAATAACTATTATAGTTTCTTATTGCAAACTTTTAAGAAATGTGTCTAAAAATTGTGCAAATTTATGGACTAAAAAAAGTAATTTCTTTCAAATCTGTTTTCATTTGCTATTTATATTTAATGTTTCCTTATAATAATCAAATTTGATGATTGACTTCTTGGTGTTAAGTCATTTATGAATTTGATACTTTTAAGTTTTTAGTACGAAACTCAGCCTCATAATTCTTATGAAAAAAATGGAAGAAGCAAAAATTGGATAAAGGAAAGAAAATTAAAAAAGAAAGAAGAAAGAGAAGAAGTAAAAATTGAAGAAAGGAAATAAAATTAAAAAAAAATGGGGAAGAAGCAAAAATCGAAGAAAGAAAAAAAAATGAAGAAGCAACAATTGGAGAAATGAAATAAAATATAAAAAAAAAACTAAAGAAGCAAAAACCGAAGAAAAGAAAGAAAATAAAAAAAAGAAGAAGAAGAAGAAGAATGTGTGCAACAAGACAAGACACGGGAGGGTGAAATTGAAGTTTAGAAAAAATTCAAAAATTGACTAGTCAACATTTCTATATTTACAAATATTTTAAAAAGTTAATATATTTTTAGATTTTTTTCTCTTATTTTACTATATGTTACAAATATCAATTAATTAAGGCCCTATTTAGTAACTATTTAGGTCATGCTTGATAATCATTTGATTTTTTGTTTTTGTTTTTGAAAATTAAGTCTATTTCATCCATATTTCTTACAATGATTTGTATCTTTCTTAAGTACAATAGTTGAATTCTTAGTCAAATTCCAGAAACAAAAACAATTTTTTGAAAACTAATTTTTTAGTTCTCAAAATTTGACTTGGTTTTTTAAACCATTGGCGAAAAGTAGATAACAAAGGAAGAAAATTGGATATGAAAGTAGTGTCTATAAGCTTAATTTTCAAAAACAAAAACAAAAAACAAAATGATTACTAAACGATGCTTTAGTTTTTAAGTTTTTGTTTTATTAGAAATAAGCTTATCGACACTACTTTCACCTCCAAATTTCTTTATTTGTTATCTCTTTTTTACCGGTTTAAAAAAATCAAGCCAAATTTTAAAAATTAAAAAAATAGCTTTTAAAAACTTTTTTTTGTTTTTAAAATTTGGCTAGAATTCAATCATTGTACTTAAGAAATTTGTAAATCATTGTAAAAAATGGAGAAAAAATAGACTTGATTTTCGAAAAAACAAAAAAACAAAAAAAGAAATGGTTATAAAAAAAAAGAAATTGTTATCAAACGGGACATAAATTATCTAATTGAACCATTAATTTATTACACTTCACTAGTCGTAAACCTTAATTAAAAAAACATTAATTATCAAGTTGGGGTAAAATAAAAAAAAAAAAACTCTAAAATATTAATAAATAAACTTACCGTTAAAAAAGTTAATTACTATTACAGCTGCTCTAGAAAAATAACAGATTCATTTTCATAAGGATAATAATAATAAAAACAACAGATTCGTGGGCAGAAATCCAAAAATCCAAAAATTAAATTTAATATGTGTGGGCAGAAATAATCAGAAAGCCTGGTGGCTTTTGCTTTGGCTTTGGCTTTCTCAGCATGTGACTCTCCCATGTTACTGCAAAATAATTATAATCATAATTAAATAATTAATTACTCTAAACAAGATAATTAATTAATTACAGCAATCAGTTTTCACATTCGTCAATACAATTCTTAAAACGTTTTTATTTTGTATTCTCACGATTAAGTTATTTCAACTTAGTAGCCCTTTTAAATATCCAAAACATTCTACCATATAGTATAATATAATATAATACAATGCAATGTAATGTACATATGAGATTTATAAATATTGTAAGGACCCGAGTTTAATAGGAAAACATGAATGAAACGAGATCATATCCGAATAAAAAGATCTTAAGGACATGAAAGTACGGTTAAGAAAAACTTAAAACAATTGAAAGTTACTATTTATACTAACAAGATGCATTTTCAATTTTGATAGTTTAATCATAGGAACTCTAAAATTAGGCGTGTTTACCTTGGAGCAATTTTATATTAGGTGACCTCCTAGGAATTTTTCTAGGAAGCATGCGAGTGAAGACAAAACAGGCTGAAAAAACCTATGTTCTAGGCCTGGAACATTATAGATCATCCAAAACATTCACCAAATATATGGTTAATTTTAGACCAAAGAACAAAATTGTCACGATAATCTTCATGGTGCAAAGTTGGAACAAGAATGAGAAAGAAGAGCTAAAAATGATGCTCGCACCTCGGGGATATGATGTGGGGAAAGAAAAAAGAATGGATGCGGCCCATTTCAGGCTTGTCCTCAGCCTCAGCCCAAGTCGAGGTCGAGCATGATCCAACCCCATCGAGAGCTATCACATTTGCATTGCCCCATTTAGGAAAACGTAAAAAGCATCCTAAACAAGTTCAGAATAGATATCCTCCAAGGATAAAGGGAATCATGTTAGACATATTTAAATAATAATATGTTTAATTAAAGTATGTATTATGTATGTGGATTAATAATTTATCATATTGGATTATTTTATTAGATTAGGTCCTATTATGTGATCTAATTAATTAAGACCCTAGATTTCTAATCGAGTATGAAATTAATGGGTAAAAGTTCATTCTTAGTTAATTAAGGTTTGATGAGAATTCTAATTGAACTAGTATATAAAAAGACCTTAGGGTTATGATCCCCAACATACAAAAATAATAAGCTCTTTCTTGAATCCCATCTAGAGAGAGATCTCACTTAGTGAATTTAGAGTTTTGGTTGAGGAAGACAATAGCCGTCACTTTAGCCATAATCAATTTTTCAATGGAATCCGGTATGTATATATTATTGACAATTTGACATGAAGAATCCTAGGGTTTATCTATTCAATATAGATATAAAGTAATTATACTAACAAATGGTATCAGAGTAGAATTTCATATTGGATTGTTGGTTTATATTTGTTTTCCATTGATATTGTGAATTCGATTTGATTTCGGTAACGATGTTTAAAGAATTTTTAAAGTTAAAAAAAAATTGATCGATAAATTTATGTTCGGCTCTGTTTGCTACGGGTAGAAGGACATCGCTTACAATATGTGAAATGGATTATGATCACACGGACTGAATTATTAGGCTCTAACTACACACCCATGTCTAAAATGTAAAACCTATGTTTGTGCCGATGTCAATAATCTACGCCCCAAATATCTGAAATCATGTTTGTAGTAATTGAATACCAAGGACTATTGAGATTATGAATCTCTTGCCGTTCAAGGGGTTTTGAGTATATAAATCATTACGACATATAGCATATTGCTGGTAAATTTATTTCATATAATTATATACTGAAATAGTGATTTTAGTTGATAACCTTGTGAATTTAAATCTAGTTTTTTAAATTAATAAGTTTGTGAATTTGAATCCGCTTGAGTGATGATTCAAGTTTAGATTAAATTAATTATATTGTGAATCCGGTTTAATTTTGATTAATCAAGTTGTGGTTTTAAGTTTTAATTTGATTAATCATGTTGTGGATTCAAGATTAATTGATAATGTGGTAAATTTAAATTTAAATTTGATTGTTTTTTGGTAAATTTAAATTTAAAATTAATTGATTTTTTGTGAATTCAAATTTAAATTTGATTGATAATGTGGTCAATTTAAATTTAAATTTGATTATTTTTTGGTGAATTTAAATTTAAATTTGATTGATTTTGGGTAAATTTAAATTTAAATTTGATTAATGATATTTAGCGATATTCACATGTTTATGTTGCTTTATTGTATTATGTGTATGCAATTATTAAGTGAATATTGGTAAAGACTATTTGGTGTTATTCCTCCTTTATTTTTGTATAATAATATTATTATATTATTGTGTCTTATATTTTAGATTGAATTGGTCAAAAAATATTATGTTATCAAAGTAGCATCTATTATCTAGATCGATTTAATTATGAAATATAAAATATGCATATGTATGAATTTATGTAGATAATTATCAGTCCAAAGGAAGATAATTATTTGGCCAAATTGTGGGTATGCATGTGGTGATGAGTATGTGACAATTATAAGGATTGTTCATGCGAAAAATAGTCAATCCAAAGAAAAATTATTTTTTGACAGAGTTAATTGTTATTATTTTGAATACGATTACTACGTTGAGAGTACTATTTACAGTTGATGTTTGTTGCCCAAAGGTTGGACATCAATGTCCTACTAGGTATCTTGTTAGAGGGATCCACTACATATGTGAAATTATTTTGTTATATTTTAATTGTGATTTGTTGTTTATTGTTTCAGTTGGTCTTATTCAAATATCTGGAAATCTGAGTTCAATTCCTAAGTTGAATGGATTGAACTTCTAGATTTGGAAGGAAAACCTAGAGATACTTCTCGGGTGTATGAATTTGAACCTTACATTAAGAACGGATAAACCTACTTCTAGGAACAGCCAAATATGACTAATATAGAGAAGTGGGAATGGTCAAATCGCATGTGTTTGATGATCATTAGACACTTCATCCAGAGTATTTTTGGGGCTCTATCACGAAACATGAAAATGTCATTAAGTTCCTTGCTCATATTGAGAAATATTTTGCTAAAAATGAAAAAGGGGAAGCAAGTAATCTTTTGACTTTTTTAACTTCTATGAGGTATAAGGACAATGGAAACGTAAGGGACTACATTATGGAAATGTCCAATCTCGCAGGTAAATTAAAGACACTTGATATCGAGATAAATGAAAATTTACTCATGCATCTGGTACTTATCTCTCTTCTACACAATTCACTCAGTTTAAGATAAACTATAATATTCAGAAGGATAAATAGAGTATTAATGAGTTTATCTCACAATATGTGCAAAAAGAAGATAAACTTACTTTAACATCAAATGAAATATTATTGAGATCCAAATTTTCATTTAACCTAGAGTGTATTCAAATAGGTTTAAATCTGAATTATTCCATAAGTTTTCATTATTATTATGATATTTTGTGTTTATTTATGTCCAAAAGGTTGGAAGAATTCATCATGGACACCTTGATCGCTAACCATGCATATTGTTACCATGGACTAGTTTGAACTATACTTTCTGTGATTTAATATTTGGTTTTTTAATTTTCACAAATTTATTTTACTTTAAAACTCACATAATGTATAAGTTAGAGAATAAGAGCAACATGTTAAAGGGAGAGGATAATATTTTCTATTAGAAAGTTGTAAAGTTCATACATATTTTAGACACAAAATTGAAATTTTAATAATCTATTAAATATTTAAAAAAAAATTAGGGATTAGACTTGTAGTTTAAGCTTTAATATTAAAAAAATGATCATTATATTCAATCAAATACAAATAATTAAATAGTTAATTGTCACTTTTGGTCCCTAAATTTTGATTTGTGATAGATTTTGTCCTTATATTTTTAATTTTGTAACAATTTAAGCGCATACAAATTCTTTAAGCATGCTTTATTATCATACATACTTTCTAGGAAAATTTTCAAGACATCACCCAACTTAGAATTGTTCAAATATAAGTATGGTTAACTTTAGAGTTCCTATGATTGAAGCCACTGGAAAGAAAGGTGCATTTTATTGTTATACTAACAAAATCCATTCTCCCTTTATTCATGTATCATTCTTGAACTCGAGCATTATATATATTAAATATTTTTTTAGTATTCCGAGACCTTTTAGATATAACCTTATAAGTTTAACGACTAAATTTACCGTTTAACTTTATAAATTTCAATGATTAAGAACAAAATGAATTTTCAACCAATTTAACCTTTTTTTTCCTTTGTCAATTTGAAATGCAGCTAATTAGTCAGATAACTTTACAGAGTTGAACAAAAAAAAAAAAAAAAAAAAAAAAAAGAATTTGATTATACGCCTAAATTGCGGTGAAGTGATGCAAATTGATCGCCTCCCGTGAAAATGGGGAATAACAATAGCATTGAATTAATAAATTGGGATTAAAAATGGCCGACATCTTTTCCTTCCCTTTTAATATCTCAACATCCTTTCCTTCCCTTTTTTTTTTTAAAAAATTACATTTTCTTAATATCCTTGGAGTTGAGGACATTTGTCTACATTTAACTTTAAAAAATCTCTTTTTGGTGTGAACTTGAGGAGCACAACGGGAACAAGAATATCAATAAAATATAATATAATAATAAAATACAATAAAATAAATAAAACAACAAAAAGATGAATTTCTCCCCTTTCTCCAATCTTTTTGGATTGATCACCAATATGCGTGTCCTTCAAAATCCACCAAATGCCATTATTTTTAGATAATTTGGCAAGTAAGAGGTAGATTACATGGACATTAATAATGTATAATCTTGAGATACACATGGATAACACATGGATAATGGATAAGTGACACATGACCAATGGACACTAATAATGGGCATCTTCATTACATCTAATTTAACATATTTATAATACTTTCTCTTAGATGCCCATTATGCCTGAAATATGCCTTATTAAAACCTTATTAGGAAAAAAACCTACTGGAAAAAATCCAAGTGAAGGAAAAAGATTACATATTTCATATAATCTAATACTTTTAAAAAAAAATATAGTATATTTACTACCCTCATGGGAACATTGCTTGAGATCTCTAAGTCCCTGCATTCCAATGTTGTGCATCAATTTTTCAAAGGTTACGATTGACAATAATTTTATAAATAAGTCTGTCAGGTTATCCTTCGAACAAATTTGTTGTACAGTGATGACCATTTTCTTCAAGACATGAGTATAGAAAAACTTTGTTAAAATATGTTTTGTTCTATCTCCTTTAATATATCCACCTTTGATTTTGGATATACTTGTTGTGTTGTCTTCGTATAATATCGTTGGAAGATTTTTACTAGAAGACAAACCACATGTTCCACGAATGTGTTGAGTCATTGATCTTAGTCATACATATTCTCGACTAGCCTCGTGAATTATAAGAATTTCAGCATGATTTGATGAAGGATGGTTATGGTGTGATTCATCGATTACCATGATATAGAAGTTCCTTCGCATGTGAATAGATAACCTATTTGAGATCTAACATTGTGTGGATCAGATAAATATCCAAAATCTACATAACCAACTAGATAAAAAATTGATTTATTTGAATAAAACAAATCCATGTCGATCGTTCCTCGGAGATAACAGAGTATATGCTTAATTTCGTTTCAATGTCTTTTTATTGGAGAAGAACTATATCTTGCTAATAAATTTACTAAAAATGCAAGTTGGTCTTACATTATTAGCAAGATATATAAGTGCACCAATAGCGCTAAGATATGGTACTTCAGGACCAATAAGTTCTTCATTATCATCTCGAGGTCGAAATATATCTTTCTTCACGTCTAGTGAACAAACTTACATTGGAATGTTCAATGGATGTGCTTTGTCCATATAGAACCTTTTCAAAAAATTTCTTGTAAAAGTTGACTGACGAACAAATATCTCATATGCTAAATGCTCAATTTGTAAACCAAGACAAATTTTTTTTTTTTTTTTTTGAGATCTTTCATCTCAAATTCTTTTTAAAGATATTATATTTTCTTTGAAAGCTCTTCAGGAATTCCAATTATATTTAAATCATCAACATATACAGTTATAATAGCAAATCCTGATTGTGATTTCTTTATAAAAACACACGGATATATTGGATTATTTTCATATCATTCTTTCAACAAATATCCACCTAGACATTGTACCATATTCATCCTGATTGTTTAAATCCATATAATGACCTTTGTAACTTTATTGAATACAATTCCTGAGAATTCGATTTATATATTTCCGGTACCTTAAATTCTTCTGAGGTTCTCATATAAATATCATTATCAAGAGATCCATATAAATATGTTGTGACTACATCCATAAGATGCATGTCTAGATTTTCATACACCGTCAGACCAATTAAATATCTTATTTTAATTGTATCTACCACTAGAATATGTCTTCTCATAATCAATACCAGGTCTTTGTAAGAAATCTTGTACTACTAATCTTGTTTTTATCTTGTGACCACATTATTTTTATTTTTTTCCTCAGAAATATCTATTTATATCCCACAGGTTTGACACCTTCTAGTGTTCAGACTACTGGTCCAAAAACCCAACGTTTTGAAAGTGAGTTTAATTCTGCCTCGTTTTCTTCTTTCTATTCAAGCCAGTCTTTTTTATGTAGACATTCTTCAACAGATTTTAGTTCAGGATCCTCATTTTCAGATATAATATCAAGAGCAATATTATATACAAAAATGTTGTCAATAACTATATTAGTTCGGTTTCATCTTTTTTATATCATGATATAGTTTATTGAAATCTCATTATTATCTTTAAGTATTTCACTTTTCTCACTAGTCATGTCAAGGATTTCTTCATGGGTATTTACGTCTTCAACTAAGTCTTTTTTACTATTAATTATTTTTCATTTTCGAGGATTTTTATCTCTGAAACCCATTGGTCTATCATGCTTCTGGCGTGTTCTTGACTCATTAGTGACAACTTGTTATATTGGGATATCAATTTTTGATGGAATATTTGTAGTTGGTATATGTGACTTAGTTACTTTATTTGCATCTATAAATGCATTTGGTAATTGATTTACTATATTTTGCAGATGAATTATTTTTTAAACTTCAAGTTCACATTGATCTGTATGAGGATCTAAATTAGACAACAACGATGCATTCCATATAATTTATTTTTCCAATTTCTTAATTCCTCTCCATAATATTGGAAAATTTGTCTCATTAAAATAACAATTAGCAAATCGTGCAGTAAATACATCATTTTTCAGAGGTTCAAGATATTTAATAATTGATGGGGAATCATATGCAACATATATTCTTAACCTCCTTTAAGGACCCATCTTAGTATGTTGTGGTAGAGCAATTGAAACATATACTGCACATCAAAAAATTCTCAGATGGGAAATATTTGATTTATGACCATAAACTAATTGTAATGACAAGTACTTATGATAAGTTACTGACCTAATGCATACAAGTGACGCTGCATGCAAAATAGCATGTCCCCATACAAATGAAGAAGCTTAGGTCTCTTAATGGTCTTGCAATTAATTGCAAACATTTTATAAATGATTCTGCTAAACCATTTTGTATATGAACATGAGCTTCAAGATGTTTAACACTTATCCCAATTGACATACAATAATTATCAAAAGCTTGGGATGTAAATTCACCATTTTTTGTGGTTCTTTTGAAATTTGAATGATTAAAACGACCACCACAAAAATAATAATTATTTTTTCTTCTGCCATGGACATGATCTAAACCACGACCTCGACCTCGACCACGATTATTATAAATTTCACAGCATTCACGTTAGATAATGGTGTCATTCTACTTGGTTGAGATTTATGATTTTTCATCAATAACTCGTTATTTTGTTTGGCCACTAGAAGACATGAAATTAGTTCAGAATATTGTTTAAAATTTTTCTCTCAATATTGCTGCTGTAAGAGCATATTCGAGACATAAAATGTTGAAAATATCTTCTCTAACATATCAATATCACTAATTTATTCTCTATATAACAACAATTTCAAACTGATTTTAAATAATAAGAAGTTATAATCCTAATTCGAAATCCATTCATAACGAACTTTAGGAAGAATAACTATTTTTTTTATGATCATACCCCTCTTTCAAATTTTTTCACAAGATACGGGGATTTTTTTATTGTAAGATACTCAACTTTCAATCCTTGTAGAGATGATAGCAAAAAAAATCATAACTTTTGCTTTGACCTGACTGGATATTGTATTTCCTTCTTTAATAGTCTCTCCAAAATTCATAGCATCCAGGTGGATTTCGACATCAAACACCTATGACAAATAACTATTGTAGTTAATATCAAGGACATCAACTTCTAATTTGGTGAGATTTTTCATGGCAGCAGTATTATAAAATATTTTATTTATATTAGAAATTAATAGATATTAAATATGCAAATAACATTCAATTTATTAATTATAACGAAGAAGAAAAAAAATCCAACATACTTTTATGACCTACCTTTAGTGGGAAAATGATAGGAGCTCGAGTTAATATTGTGTTGTGAACTTGAGGAGTATAACCGGAACACGGATACCGATAAAATATAATATTAAAATAAATATGATATAATAAAAAATATAATAAAATAGATCAATATTAAAATAAATAAAACAACAAAAGTGAATTTCTCCACATTCTCCAATCTTTTTAGATTGATCACCAATATGCGTATGTCCTCCAAAACCTATATTATTATAACTCGAGTTAGCTCGAAGTTATCATCAACTTGAAACATATGGAACTTGAAATTCTGACTTTGTAAGATGGGCATCAATTTTTTTTTTCCTTTTTTTTTTTTTTTTTTTTTTGCAGGTACTTACATAAGTTAATGTGACACTTTATTTTTATTAGAAAATATTTCTTTCTCATCAGTTCCCTCCTCCACCCATGACGGTTTGTTGCCATTGTCTATCACCTTTTTCCTTTTATTTTCTTTTCTTCCGGGTTCTTTTATTCTCCATCATTTCTTCAATTTCCTTTGTTCAGTAAAAGAAACATTTTGACTATTAAAAAAATGGGAGAAAGATTAAACAAAAAAAGAGTAAAATATTTAAGTATTTTTTCATTTTAAAAATGTTAAAATGTACATTTTTAATTGAAGAAAAAGCATCCAGGCAACTTGCTTGAGCTACAGAGACCAAAATGCTAGCAATCCCAAATCTCAAGATTTAAATGTCGAGTTTAAAAATCGATGGACTAAAATGATACCTAATCGAAACTATAGAGACGATATGCGCAACTTTTCTTTAAAAAAATTTCATGAAAATATTGACTCTCTTAAGATATTATGCTCAAACTTAACACTATATCTCAAAAGTTGTTACTAAATATGTATAGTTTTTAGTTTTCAATAGCATAAACCTGAAATCCAAATGAGTATCAAAGTGGGTCTAAAATATAGGTGTTGATTTGCTATAATCTAAAGTTTAGAGAGTAAATTATTCTTATTTCATGAAAAAATTCAAAATAAACCATTACAAATTTTAAAATAGAAAGACTAAAATAACATATAGTAATGTTAGAGACTAAATTATTACAATATTAAAAGTACAAAAGCTAAATCAAACAAAAGTTTAAAGACTAATTTGTTACTTCACCATTTGGGATTAAAAAAATAATTTTTATAAACATGTTATATATTTCATATATTCCCTCCCCTCGTTGGAAGAAACATAGTATTTTTTTCTTTACATTATTTACAATCCTGTCGACCGTATAATATTAAGAAAAAATAAATAAAGAAATAATTTAGTGGCTGCGGTGGCAGGCAACACCACGTCTATGTAAAACAAGCAGAAATGGACATCAGACTTGAAGCAGCATTGGATGTTGTCATCTTCCCCAATTATGGGCTTGTCGGATCTAGGGGAGGCCACTTTTGTAATTACCTCATTATATCGAGGATACTTTAGCCAAAGTTAAATTACAAATTTGTTTTTTTTTCTTTTTCCTTTTTAACCATATGTGTCTAGTGGAAGGATCGAATATCAAACAGGTTGATAGTATAAATTTATGTTAATTGAGATATATTCATGTGGATACACATTCTATCTTTTAAGACATTAAAAGTTTCAATTAGTAATTCTTTAGCTCCAAAATAAGTTTTTTTTTTTTTCGACTAAAAGTTTTTATTTAAGAGTTATTCGAGGTGTAGAGTTGATTATAATAATATGTAGTTATTATTATATGTGAATTATAATAATTTGTAGAGAGTTGAATAGTCTATGTTTGGGGTGTAGACTATTTTAGTCGAGATTCAAATAGTTTTTTTTGAGGCGCAGATTAGGTTCGAAGAGTTTGTGTGGGGTGTTGATTATTTTAGTTCAAGTTTAGGGTTTATGCATTTGGGTTGCTGATTTGTTTAACATGAAGTTCTATTTGAGTTTAGGGTTTAGGGTAGGTTTCGTGTGTATATATATAGTACTAGTACTCTAAATTATAATATTTAGTAAATAGAAACAAGCGGATTTTTTCCACCAAATTTTTAAAATGTGTTAGATTTTAAGATACATTATTCTCTATCCATTTGGTTATTATGAAGATGTACCAATATTGTTGAACATGCACAGGATACGTGAAATTCGACCGACAATTCATACCATTGATTAAGTAAGAAATATAATATTGCACAAAAACGTATATTTGGGAGTGTGTAAGTTTCCAAGTTTAGACCACCACTACGATGAAACATAAAAAATATTGTCAATTTAGACACGTGATTCCAAAAAAGAAAATGACGTTAGATTAACATTCAAAAGTTGTTATTGCAGTTGTGTTGTCTGTCCATTTTTTCTTTAGATATTCTATCGAGCTCCTTGTCAATGCTCTTATATCAAGGGCTTTTTGCTCCTTCGAGTTATCTTTTGTCTGGAGAATATTTTTTTTCTTTTTGTGTTATGGATTTTCAATAGAAGCTTTCCGTTTGTGTTTGCCTCGAAGGTTTTCTACCTTGCTAATTTGTCTCTCTTATATATTCGTATTGTCTACACCTTTTAGGGTTAGCCCTTTTCTTGAAAAATGTTATTGTCAAAGAGTGGGGAAAAACAAAGAGAGGTTTTGTGTGTGCTCTTAGCTATAAGAGTTGCTTGTTGTTTCGATCGTCATATAGTTTTCTTCCTTACAATTGTTCAGTGTAAAAGCAAACAAACTATTATTTACTCCGTTGAGTTTATAGAAGCTAGTGAGGAAAACTCACAATCAGGGAAGTTCAAACATGAGATGAATAGTGAAACTTCAAGAGAAGGAATTTTGAGTTTAGGAGGAGTTAGGAGTAAGCTATGTGTGAATTTCGATAGTGTGTATTATTAGATAATTATTCTATTGTAATCAATTAACTCCATCAATGAAATTCTTTTCATCTAGCACACTTCCCCCAGACATAGGCATGCATGCTTACACTTAACTGAGTTACCAATATCTTTGTGTTCATTCTTCAAACTATTTTCTATTTGGCTTTTGGTCTCATATCTTGTCTGTGACATTATGTTTGACTTGTGGACCCATTTATTAGATTCACATTTTTTTTTCAAAAGCAGTTCAAGAAGAAGGATTGATCAAACATTGTTTTTCAATGAGCTTGCAAATACTATAACAAATTATATTATATGAATTCAATTAAACTGTGTGAATTATTGTAAAAGATTTCTTGTGGAATTTCTTATCTTATTTTCTAGTTCAATTTTATGAATGATTTTTTTCTTATATATACTGTGTTTTCTTGCTTTAAACTTTAGTATGACCTATGAAATAAGTTATATATTAGGGCATGTTTGGTTGACTAAGAAAAGAAATTTTTTTTTTTCAAAAAGTCATATTTTCATTTAAATACTTTTTACAAAAATAGTTTAAAATGAAAACATTCATGTGTTTGATAACGTTTTCTCAAAAGTATTTTTACACAAATTTGTTTCTGCTATACTAAAAGTGTTTTTATTAATGTCAAATTACTATAAAAGAAGATTATCAAACCGTATGAACTAGTTGCCAAAGTGGTCACTAGAGTTGGTTGCCCAGGTGGTTGCTGGAGATGACCATTGGAGTTGGCTACCGGAGGTGGTTGTGTAATTAAAATTGAGTTTCAAAGGTGGTTTTCATTAGAATTGGTCGTTAGAGTTATGGTCGTCAAATGTGGCCATCGGAGTGGGTTGCCGATGGGGGAATTATTGGAAACATTAGGAGTGTAAAAGTTTATTTTAACCATTGACGTTGTGAATAGTGCTAAGGTAGCAAAACGGGTATTAAAATAACCTTTACCCTCCATTTTCTTTTAAGTGCCCCAAACATCGAGTGGACATTCAACCCGTTCTAAGTCAGAGCTCCCAAACATCCCTTAATTCTCTATGATCTATGTTTAGTTATAGTTTTCTTTTATTTTTCTTACTTCATTGTAAACTGTACTATAGTGTCAACTAAAACAATTACTCACACAACAATAAATATCACATTCAATAGCTTTAAAAAAAAGGCTATCGTAGACTTTCTATAGCATTTTGGAAATGCTGTCGTAACCCATGTTATTGAAAGTCGCCGACTTTCCATAGCATTTTTTAATGCTATAAAAAACGCTATAAAAAACCAACTTTTGATAACACATATTTAATGTTATGAAAACGTTTCATATCGTTGAAAAAAATGCTATAGAAGGTTTTTTATAGCGTTTTTTATAACGGTAAAAAAACGCTATAAAAGACTTTCTATAGCATTTTGTATAGCAGTAAAAAAAATGCTATAAAAGACTTTCTATAACGTTTTAGGCATGTTGTTGCTATTGTTATTGAAAGTCCCTGACTTTCTATAGCGTTTTTTCAATGCTATAAAATAGCTATAAAATATTCATTTTCTAGTACATAATTTTAATGTTCTGAAAAGTTTTTACAGAATTAAAAAAAATGCTATAATTGACTTTTGATTATAGTTTCTACCATCGTAAAAAAAAAATTGCTATAAAATCATATTGCATTTTAAATCTCTCTTGATAGTCGTTTTTTATTAAATTATATATAGTTTACATAGCACTTTATACCAATAACAAATTATTACAAATGAAGTTATAAAATCAATTGTAATCATATAAATCTCTAATATTGTATGCAAATATATTTACATCAAAATAAATTTTCAATAGTATAAATATTGTTTGTAATGGGATGCTTCAATCAATACAACATTCCATAAAAATAACCATATTTTTTTGGGGTTTGACATGTTGTACAAATTAAATTAAGATAAAGAAAAAAACAATGCAACCTCAACTTTCTAGTTTCCTCAAGACACGTAAGTATCCTTTAGTCTCCACTTTTTAAAATGATGCATCCATTAGTATTTACATAAAATCTTAGAAGTCTCTTATCCCTACTTGTTGCAAAAAGAACATATATTTATCATCAAACTCAAAACTCATTTACCAAATGTAACAATATTTTCTACAATAGAGTGTTGAACATAAAACTAAAATTGTAAAACACAAATATGAGAGGGGAAAATATTGCATACAACTAAAGAGACCATATACCAAAGTTCAAAAATAGAGAAATCACAGCCTTTACCTTCGATTCAAGAAACCTATTATATCAAGGGTTTACATAGTTATTTGACATAAACAAGAAGATTGGAGCAAACACTTACTTTAAAGATGTATTCTTGAAAATATAGATCAATACCTAAAGAAAAGTCAAAGCCTTTAGCACTAGACATTTGGTCAAGCCAACACTTCACAAATCTAAATGCAAAATTAAGAATTACCAACATTAAGAACAAAAACGAATACAAAAAACTTACACAAATATGTGTTGAGTGATATGTGCATCTCCATTAAACTTACACAAGTCTTGCAAAAATCCAACATCTAAATGAGATATGAAGGTCGGAGATGGGAGTTTGGGACATAGACTTTACTTTAACGTTGAGGACTAATATGAAAGACAAAACTGAGAAACCATGAGGTGAACTAGAAGTGTTATAGGCTAAAAGTGATGAATTATGCACATTTCTACTCATAAATTAAGGCGTTATGTGGATTGACTTTCTAAATGAATAACTATCAATCAAACCTTCATTGAGAAAAAATTTGAAAGAATTCAAAGGTGAACAACAAGGAAAACAACGTAAAAGTTTTTTAAAATATCACTTTTACTTTAAAAACAACCTAAAATATGTAACAAAACTAAGAATCATTGGAGTCCAAGCATACTATAAAAAGTAACACCAAATATTTTTCAGCAAATTTGAATTGTATTGACATCTTCAAGAAAGAAAGAATAGAAAGTAGCAGATTAGTTGGTTTGCCTATTTTCATGAAAAGTCTCTTAGTAGTGGCAAAGACTATGGTGAATGGAGGATAAATGAGCACTACATATTTGGCAAGCCAAAGGCTGCCTTCAGCATCAGTGTTATTAACCTAAAAATTTTGCCACGATGAAAGATAACAATGGCCACAATGGATACGATATAAATTCGTTAGCCATCGTTCATCAATCAATTCCAAACCTTTGCTTTTTCAAATAGGCTCCATCACATCTTATTTCATTGACCAAACAGTTCATCTCCAAGTATCTAAAATGAAAAAAAAAAAAAATAAAAAATTAGAGATAACATCTCACATCAAACTAAATCAAAACTTGTTTATAGAAGAAATATTACCAGTTGAATTGAAAACGTTCTAAAAATGGATTTCTAAGGACACTATGCATAAATAAGAAATGGCATCAAGGTCCTATCACACACACAATTTGTTTAAATAGACATAGAAATCTAGTTAACGGAAATTTTCAGCCATTGATAAGTTTACCATGATCACAATAAAGAAAGGAGTTCAACTAAGTTGCATGTTACTGTCATCTTTCTCTCTTTCATGTCCATTGAGATTGAGTTCACTCCTGGAATGATTTTCCCCAAAGTACTCTTTTTTTAGACATGGGTTTTATTTTGTTTTGCTTGTAAAATAATGGGTTCTTTTTGTTTTCCATGAAAAAGAAGGAAAAAGAACAAATTTCTATTGATTTGGAGGAAAACAGAGAATTTCTCCAAAACAGAATAAATTTTTATTGTTTTTCAAGGAACAAATGAATCAGAAGATGAAATTTTGATTTGGACAAAAGTTTTCAATGATATATTTTCATTTCCTCAGTTTTCTCAAAAGCCAGACAAGAGAGAAAGGATAGAAAATCAAAAGAAAATTAAAATTGAAAATCCGATAGGCTAGACACAATGCTCATAGTTTTTTGCTTAGATTTCTCATCAGAAACATCCAATTTCACAATCACTTTCTGCACAAAAATCAAACAAAAAACCCAGTATCAGAAAAACAGAACCCAGAGAGGGGAGGAAAGAAAAACAATCAAATCCATGAAAGAGAAAGAAATCGACATGTCATACGTACTTTCATTGCTGGGATATATTATGCATTGGTCTGAAATATATTTGGAGTTCAACCAAGTTGCAAACATGTTCTGTTTTTCAAATTGTTTGAAATAACAAACACAACATGATAGCAGAAATTGTCACAAAATACATACACGATGAAGTTGACACTATTATTAAAGAAACAGATCCATATGCTTGACAGTGCCTCCGAGGCTTTCAAACAGTAACATTGAATTAGATTTCTCATGAGGGCTAAAAATATGATCGATACAAAAAAACAATATTTGCCATCTTAGTAAGATCGAAGAAATATTGTGAGAAATGTATCAAGACATCAGAAACCGATATATACTTAAGATTAGTAGGCACCAGAATTACCTAAGGATGTGCACTATAAACCAGCAAGGGAGTTGAGATATTTCTTCCCATTGATGTCGTAAACGTAGGAACCCTGCAGCCATGATAAATTACCATAACAAACCAATATTTTCAAAAACTATTAACTGATTAAGACTAAATCCTGTAAGGAAGGAGGATCCTAATGGTATTGCCAGGTGATATAATGTTGAAAAGTGACCATATATTATACCTGGATTTTTCACATAATGTTTTAGATTAGAAAGAATATCTGAAATTCTGCCTAAATAAAGTAAGGACACCTAACTTATGTCTTTCTTTCATAAACCATGATGAAGACACTGTGAAATATAAAAAGCATCGACTTATTTCACTGTTCAAACACTTCTTTGTCAATGATATGTTTTGCTCTGCCAACATTCTTTCCCAATTTTCGTATCTTTCCTTCTCAAACCATGTTTTTAATGTACTTGATCTTGAACCGACTTGTTGAAGTAGAAGCAACACTAACTATTCTACAAGCTTTTTGAATTATCTACACAAATAGCTTAAGTGTAAATATTACAAAAAGTGTTTTCAACTAGGTAAGATATTACCTTGAAAACAATTACAAAAAGTCTTCGAAACCGAAACCTAAAGAGAAACATGAAACCTCACCATTTGACATTTTCTTTTCCAAAAAGGACCAGTAGAACTAGAAACTGCAGTTGATTGGTCCTCAATTTTTCTTTCTAGATATAATTACTCTACATCTTTAAAACATATTGTTATACAAAAAGGTGAAAAATAACTTCAAATCAGTTACAAATCCGTTACATTCAAGCTACCTTTAAATACACTGTGTAACTAATTGTAAAGTGAGAGAGTGAAAATTATACAGAGTGATCAAAACTTATCTTGTAGCAATCTTGAATAAAACTCCCGTCAGCTTCTCTGTGGACGTAGGTCATCTTTGGCCAAACCACGTAAAACCATCGTGTTCATCTTCTTCCCGATCGTCTTCATCTATCGTATACCTTTGATCCACCGATCGTGTAGCTTTTAGCCAACGATCATTTAGTTTTTAGCCAACGATCATTTACTTTGGCACCCCTATCGTGTAGACGACCATCGTTTAGACGATCTTCAGTAAAGCCTTCATCGTTGAGACGACTCGTCCCTTATCGTCTAGACGACCTCCAGCTTTACATCCCTTCGCCTAGATGACTGAAGCCTCATCGCCCTTGCGATTTCCGACAGCATTCCCCCAGTTCTCTCTTTTCTTTTCTCTCGTTTTTCTCTACAACAAAGAAAAGAAAAGTTAGTCATTCGAATTCTACAATCTGCAGAAGTGCAAAGTTCTAATCTCAGCCATCAAAGTGTAAGGTTGAGATCTTTCATCACATGGATTGTACTTTCAGCACATTGTTTTGTGTTTGTATGAAGAAGTAAGGTGGCATCCGATATTCGTATAGGGCCTGAGTGTTTGTCAAGCCCAAAGATCAAGTGCAGCCTGTGTTATTCCAGCCCATATTTCTCTTATCAAGCCTAACAACTGGGATCAGAGCCTGCAAGAAAGCTTCAAGATTAGTCAAGATTCAAAAGAAGCAAAATCTTAGAGCCTTTCAGTTGAAATTTGAAACAGATATGATAGTAGCAAGGTATGACATTGAGAAATTTGATGTGAAAGGCGATTTTGGTTTGTGGAAAGCCAAAATTAATGCTATCTTGGGACAACAAAGGGCTCATAAGGTCCAGCTGTCGAGCACTGCAATAGAAGAAGAAAAAGAAAACATGGAGCTAATTGCTCATGGAACACTGGTTTTAAACTTGTGTGACAATGTCCTAAGGCAAGTGATTGATCAAGAGACAACTTTTAAGATGTGGAGAAAATTGAATGAGCTATATGAGACTAAAAATCTGCCCAACAAACTTTTCCTAAGGGAGAGGTTCTTTACCTTCAAGATGAAGGCTTCTAAGTCCTTAACAGAGAATCTAGATGATTTCAAGAGGATAACTATTGAATTCAAGACTCAAGGAGAAGAGATTGGAGTAGATAATGAAGCTTTGTGCTTCTCAACTCATTGTCGGATTCCTATAGAGATGTGAAGACTGCCCTAAAATATGGGAGAGATTCCCTAACTATTGACATCATAATTTCTGCTCTAAAAATCAGAGAAATGGAGCTGACTATTAGCGAGGAAGACAAGCCTAGTGCGGAGGGCTTATTTGTAAAGGGTAAGTCAAAACAAAACAATAAGGAAAAAGAAAAACAGAGCTCAAATGAAGAAGGGAAAGAGAAGTCCAAGGTTTGATGCAAATATTGTAAAAAACTTGGATATTTAATCAAAGATTGCAGAACTTTGAATTGGAAGAATGAGTAGAAAAACAAGCAATCACAACCACAACCCAAAGTCCAATCTAATCAGTCAGGTGAAGCCTTAGTTTGTGAGGACTCTTACGTTTATTCTGATGCTTTGGCTACCTCTAATTGTAAGGTAAAAGAAGAAGCTAATAAGAACCTAGATTGGGTTCTAGATTCAGGGTGTTCTTTCCACATGATACCCCATAAAGACTGGTTTAGTACCTATAGAGAGTTGGATGGAGGATCTGTCTACATGGGAAACAATAACTCATGTCCAGTGGTTGGGATTGGCTCAGTCTCACTAAAGCTAGAAGATGGAACAGTCAAGCTCTTGAGAAATGTCAAACATGTGCCTAAGCTGAAGAGAAATCTAATTTCAATAGGCATGCTTGATTCTATTGGTTGTGAATACAGAGGCAAGGAAAGTTACTGTGAAGTTTTGAAGAACAATAAGCCTATCCTTAGAGGGGTGAAGATTAATGGAGTGTATGTTGTTCAAGGAGTTCATAAAGTTCACTCAGCTATGATTGTGACTCAAAATCAGCCTACTGAAGAAGATCTATGGCACAAAAGACTCTCACACATTAGTGCCAAAGATCTACAAGCTCTTGCCAACCAAGGTATTCTACCTAAGGAAGTTCATCATAGCCTATCCTTTTGTAAACATTGTATAATAGGAAAGGCTACTAGGTAGAGTTTTATGAAGGCTCAGCACACAACCAAGGCCATCCTTGACTATGTGCATTCAGACCTATGGGGTCTTTCACCTTTTTAGTCCTTAAGTGGAGTCAGGTATTTCTTAACCTTTGTTGATGACTACTCAAGAAAAAGTTGGATCTATTTCTTTAAATCTAAGGATTTAATTTTTGAAAAGTTTAAAGAATGGAAGATCATGGTTGAAAAAATTGTCTAACTGTCAAATTAAGTGTCTAAGAACTGATAATGGGCTTGAGTACTGTGCAGAAGAGTTTAATGTTTTTTGCAAACAACATGGTATAACTAGACACAAGACAGTTAGGTATACACCTCAGCAAAATGGGGTGGCAGAGAGGTTGAATAGAACAATAATGGAGAGAGTAAGAAGCCTATTGTCTGATGCTATACTTCTTGAGAAATTTTGGGCAGAGGCAGCCTCATACACTGTCTATACCTGAATAGATGCCTTCATGCATCTTTTAACCTTCTAACCCGTGAAGAAAGGTGGACCAAACAGCCTCCTAACTTGAATAACCTAAGGGTGTTTGACTGCACTGGTTTTGATCATCAGAGTAAAGGGAAATTAGTTGCTAGAGCTGTGAAGTGTATGTTTTTGGGCTTCACAGAAGGTGTTAAGGGGTTTAGAATGTGGCACCCTACTGAGAAAAGATGCATCACCAGCAGAGATGTTTTCAGAGAAGATGAAATGTATATTTAGAGATCTAATCCTAATGTTTGAGTACCTCAAGTGAAGAATGATAAAATTGAGGTGAAGTAAGTTTTAATCCTTCAAGCTCTGAATAATTTTTGGATCAACTACCTCATCTAGAAGAAGAAGTAGAAGATGCTACTATTGATCCCGAACAAGAAGAACCAGAATTGAGAGGTTACAACCTAGCTAGAGATAGGTAGAAAAGAAACATTGGCCCACCTTCAAGGTATAAATACTACTTAGCTTTGAATGCTTCTGATTTATCCAATGATTAAGAACCCTCAACCTTTGAAGAATCAGTGAGTTGTTCTAAAGCTAAGATGTGGATAGAAGCTATGAATGAAGAGATTGATTCACTAGTGAGAAACAACACATGAGAGTTGACACCTTTGCCAAAAGGATGCAAGCCAATTGCATCCAAATGGGTGTACAAGTTGAAGGAAGGTTTCCCTAATGATCAAGGACATAGATTTAAAGCTAGGCTCGTTGCTAAGGGTTTTACACAGAGGCCAAGTGTTGATTTTAATGAAATTTTTTCTCCAGTGGTAAAGCAGACTTCTATCAGATTATTATTGTCTATTGTGGTTCAAAATAACCTAGAGCTGGAGCAACTAGATGTTAAAACAGCTTTTCTACATGGCTTCCTAGAGGAAGTTATCTATATGAGCCAACCAAAGGGGTATGAGGTCAGAGGGAAGGAAGACTATGTGTACCTACTTAAAAAGTCTATCTATGGCCTCAAACAGTCCCTTAGATGCTGGAACAGAAAGTTTAGTGATTTTGTACAGAAGAATGGTTTTCATAAAAGCTCCTATGACAGCTGTGTTTACATAAATACAGAGTCCTACACTCATCTTATCTACTTGTTACTATATGTGGATGACATGCTTTTATCAGGAGCAACTATGAAAGAACTGAATAAAGTAAAAGATCTACTTAAGTCAGAGTTCGAAATGAAAGACATGGGAAATGCAACAAGAATACTAGGCATTGACATTATCAGAAACAGAAAAACTAGTATTCTAAGCATTGATCAATCACAATATTGCAGTAAATTGTTAAAGAAGTATCAGATGACAAAGGCTAAAGCAGTGACTACTCTTATTGCTAACCATTTCAAACTCTCAGCAGAAAATTCACCCAAAGAATCAGATATTGAACATCGGCAAATAATGTCAACAGTCCTCTATTCCCAAGTTGTGGGAAGTTTGATGTATCTAATGGTGTCTACAAGACCTAACATTGCCTATGCTACTAGCCTGGTGAGTAGATACATGGCTAATCTAGGTAAGAGGCACTGGGAGGCTACAAAGTGGATTATGGAGGTATCTTAAGGGTACTTCTAATGTTAAACTAATGTACCAATAGCTTCCAGACAGTGAACCAGAGTTGATTGGGTATGTTGACTCAGATTATGCTGGAGATCTAGACGAGAGGAGATCATTATCAGGGTATATCTTCCTATTTGAAGGTGTGTCCGAAGCTAGAAGGCTACTTTACAATCAGTAGTAGCCCTTTCTACTATTGAAGCAGAGTTTATTGCACTTTCAGAGGCAGTGAAGGAAGGCCTATGGCTAAAGGGTCTCCTATGTGACTTCGAAATTAAACAGAATATAGTGATGATATTTTGTGACAATCAGAGTACAACACATTTATCTAAGCATCCTCAGTACCATAACAGAACTAAACATATAGATGTTAAATATCATTTCATTCGATAGCAGATAGAAGCTAAATAGATTGAAGTTCTGAAAGTACATACCTCAGAAAATGCCTCCGACATGTTGACAAAGACAGTCACTCAGCTCAAACTTCAGAAGTGCCTTGATATAATAGGGTTTGAGCTGAGGGACAAAGGTTAAAGAAGAAGACAGTCAGATCAGAGAAGCTGAAGAAAACTTGAAGTTTATTTCAAGGTGGAGATTGTTATATAGAAAGGTGAAAAATAACTTCAAATTTGTTACATTCAAGCTACCTTTAAATACACTGTGTAACTAATTGTAAAGTGAGAGAGTGAAAATTGTACAGAGTGATCAAAACTTATCTTGTAGCAATCTTGAATAAAACTCTTGTTAGCTTCTCCGTGGACGTAGGTCATCCTTGACCGAACCACGTAACACCATCGTGTTCATCTTCTTCCCAATCGTCTTCATCTATCATATACCTTTGATCCACCGATCGTGTAGCTTTTAATCAACGATCGTTTAGCTTTTAGCCAATGATCGTTTACTTTGGCACCCTTATCGTGTAGACGACCATCGTATTGAACCCCATCGTCTAGATGATCTTCAGTAAAGCCGTCATCATCTAGACGACTCGTCCCTTATCATCTAGACGACCTTCAGCTTTACATCCCTTCACCTAGACGACTGAAGCCTCATCGCCCTTGCGATTTCCAACAGCATTCCTCTGGTTCTCTCTTTTCTTTTCTCTCGTTTTTCTCTGCAACAAAGAAAGAAAAAGTTAGTCATTTGAAGTCTACAATCTGTAGAAGTGCCAAGTTCCAATCTCAGCCATCAAAGTGTAAGGTCGAGATCTTTCATCACACGGATTGTGCTTTCAGCATATTGTTTTGTGTTTGTGTGAAGAAGTAAGGTGATATCCGGTATTCGTATAGGGTCTGAGTATTTGTCAAGCCTAAAGATCAAGTGCAATTTGTGTTATTTCAGCCCATATTTCTCTTATCAAGCCCAACACATATAGCTGGAGAATACTTTGTTATGACATAATTACTCTGGCCTGCATCACAATGTCTAAGGAATGTTATGACATACAAAACATGATTAAAGCATTTTGTATAAATGATTGGAGATTAAACAATGTTGTCAAATTTATTAGAGTTATTAATTTAATAAAAAAAACAACTACAAAAGATATATGGTACTACATAGACAAAATCACCTAAAGCTAGAGCTTCAGTTGATCAAATTTTGGAGGCAATATTCCAAGAAGCAATATTACTTGGTGATCCTTTATTAGGGTTTGATATTTCACAAAGCTTAAAATTCTTCTCAAGTTTTAATGATGACTTGAAAAGTGTTATACAGACACATTCAAGAACTTGTTGTTTTTCTACCATTGTTAAGTGTGTTTCGGCAACAATGATAATGTGCAACTACTAAACAAAGAATTTGATATAAATTAAAAAAAAAATCTTTACAAAAAAAGGTTAATTATCAGAGTATTTTTATATAATTTTTTAGACTGTCGTTTTTTATTTTCTTTCATTTCATATATGAAACTGTAGTTTTGCATTATAAATAAGTTGTTACAGATAGAGAAGGCTTATTTCAGGTGATAAAAAAATGTGTTAGGAAAATAAGGATAGGGTAATGGGGTTACATGGATTCAGAACATTTCAAACAGGGGACTTAGTTTCATGAAAATCACATAAAAGTTGAGCAATGCAGGAAAAATAAAATACCAATACAAACCAAAGGGAGTTGATCAAGAACACGATTAGATTCCAATCTCCAAGCATTTAACAGTAGGAAAATCCTTCACTTTATATTACTGCTTCAACAAGGATATACACAAGAAAAAGGAAGCAATTTTACAAGATTGAGAGACAATTAGCTATATTTTTACTAGTTTTTAAATGCTCTATCAAAATATTAAGATATTTGAAACTGAAACAGGTCCCAAAAAAAAAACTCAAAGCATTATGATACAAATCAATTAAGAAAGAAGAAGAAGATATAGGCGAAAATTGTCAACTATCTTAAATTAGTAATTTAAGAATTATTTATAAAAAGTATTGATATATAGGCGAAAATTTAAAACCCTTCTCCACCGACAGTTACTTGGGGTTTTGAAGGGGAATGTGTGTATGGAGGCTGGCACTGTTCCACCATAAGTGCTTTTTATCTCATTAACTCAAGTACTTGCTAGGGGAGATAACATTCTGACACATCTACACACCAATGGGATCAACCCTTCTTCACTATTTTTAGGTTAAAAAGCACTTCCATATTTTCACTATTTTACATTTTCACAATCAGACTATAATTTTATTTACTTTTCATAGCTTAGCTTTTCTTTCGTCTGTGTTGAAAGGTTTTGTTTGACCCATTTTTGGAAAGGAAATCCTTGAAGAGTGTGTTCTTTCCACCACCCCGTGCGCATCCAAATTGAGGGAAAGTTTTCTGCTTCTCTACAATTTGTCCATGCTTTTAATTGTTTTAATACATCGAGGATAATGCATCGTTTTAGGTTAGGGGAGTGTGTTATATCTCTCTCATGTTTATGTATTCTACTCAAGTTATTGAGCATCTGAATTTGGATCTTGTTTTTTAGCATGCTAATTTCATCGATTTTTTTCATGATTAGGACAGTCAAGGTAGTGTTTGATATATTGTTTTGCCTTTTTTTTTTTTTTGAAATGAGTGTTTGATGAGACT
The DNA here is from genome assembly GCF_027475165.1 of Benincasa hispida. Lineage (NCBI taxonomy): Eukaryota > Viridiplantae > Streptophyta > Magnoliopsida > Cucurbitales > Cucurbitaceae > Benincasa > Benincasa hispida. The sequence continues at coordinate 40,757,521 of NC_143486.1, read as the reverse complement.
ATTTAAATTTTTTTCTTGCCTTCCTTGCTTATGTGTGCACTAGCCAACCTTTGTTTTCACTCCTAAGATTTAGGATAGGTTTATAGTGTTCATAAGTTTGTTGTCATTCTGAAAGGTCCCATCAATTTGAGAGTTTGTCTTATCTATAATTTGTAATGTGAGATTAAGGGAAAAGAAAAGAATTATCTACTTGTATGGAAAAAAGAAAAGAAAAAGAAGAGGAAAAATAGAAAGATCACTACTACAAAATCTACATTACTTCAAACGCCCATTCGTTCAGATCCATGCTCTGATTTGTTATGAAATCGGCAAGGTTCTGTAGTAAGTTTTCTTTAATGTTTGTGATAAGCTTGAGCAATTTACAAATTTTCTGTGAAGTCTGCATCCACTTTTTTTCTATTTTTGTATTAGAGTTTGAGGGATTCTACTCTATTTCATTTCCAGTCTATTAGAATTTTATCAAGTATGCAATCTAATTTCTGTTAGTAAGTTTTTCTTTACTGTCGTTTGTATTAAGCTTGTAGTTTATTTGAAATTTATCAAGTATACTATCTAATTTGATTTCCTTCAAATTTGGCAAGGATTTGTAGTCAAATTTCTTTAGTTCTATTTCATTTGCAAGACATTAGAATTTTCCATGCCTTTTCTCCGTTTTCTTATGCATGGGAGCTATAGTGTTGGATCAACCAATAGTGTAACTAGTTTGTTCAGTTTTCTTAGTTTTTTATGCGTTTTGTAACCAGGGATGAATCCAGGGTAGATGGGACTGAAACTAGTAAATAGCTATCTTCTTGCTGCAACTCTCCAAGGTTTTCTAATGGACTTTCCAAGGAGGTAGATTGAAAAATGATTTTAATTTTCTAAAGAACTTGTTGGCTATTTCTTCTGTTAGAAGTATATTGTCTCTTGATCTTTTTCTTACCAATACACTGTGCTTAGTAGTTAGCCCCGTATACGCAGAGCATGTACATCTATTTATTTCCTTAAATTTATTTTCTTCAATGTTATTTTCTCTCTTCGGTTCCAGATGACAATTCATGTTTAGAATCTGATGGTCTGTTATTCCCTTTCAGCTCAAGGAATATATCTCAGTCCATGATAGCGATGAAGATGTTGATGATCCTCAAGATCTTGGAAGCGATGAAGAAGATTTTAGTGAAGATGGTGACAAACATATTCATGAAGAGGTATCATGTGATTCTATGTATAAGAATTGTTAGTTAAATATGTTTCAAAGCATGGTGTCCACACTTATTTTTTTTACTTTTCCTAGGGGACTCTTGCTACACGAGTATCCAATATAACTTGGTCATACAGTATCATGCACTTACCTTGTTTTGCACAAGTTTGAATGCATATTGATGTTGTTTAGTAATCTACATCATGCTTGATATAGTAGTTAAGCTTTAGAAGAATTCTTATATGGAATTTGAATTTGAAAATTTTACATGATGGTACTTTATTTTTTTTGGTCAACAGGTAAGCTCAGTTGATGAAGAGTCGACAAAATCAAATGAAGAATATGATGATTTGATAATGTTGGATGTCCATCATGGTTACTAGTCGAAAGACTACATGAAGAGTAAACATGGCTTGCCTGACTCTTAGTTCTCGATCTTTAGACTTTAAACTCAATGTATAGATTAAATAATGTACTTTGTTGAGAGGTTACTTATTAAACAATTTGTCACTTTTTTGTTTGTTGAAAGTTGAATTTTGTATACAAAAGCAATAGTTGAGATTTTATTTTGTGCATGTACATGTGAAAGAGAAATATTGTTGTAATTTGTGAGGAGTGGTCATATGAAAGAGGTCATAATTGAACACTACAAGAAATTGAACTTCCCCCGACGTTACAATTCGTTGGGAAAAGGTGGAAAAAGCATTGAAAGAGCCTCTCTCGACGAATAATAGATCGTCGGGAGTTTGGTCGGGAAAAACCCATCGGGAGTTAGTTGAAAAACTCTCGACATATGTATAGGGCATCGGGAGTTCCTCAAACTGCCGACGCATTATATACGGTGTCAGGAGTTGGAGGAACTCCTGACGCCCTATACATGCATTGGGAGTTCTTCGACTAACTCCCGACGCCTTTGTTTCATGCGTCGAGAGTTCTTGAACTCTTGACGGTTTGTTTTATTTTTCAGGAATTATAGGAACTTCTGGCGCAGTAAAATATGTGTGGGGAGTTCTTTCATTAGTTGAAAATTGTCTTTTAAATATTTTTAATTTTTAATTTGTAATTTTTTTAAATTTGATCTGAATAACCTATAAAACATAATTAACCAACTTAAACAAATTCACATAATAAATAAAACAAAGAAAACGAAGTCCCCTTCAGTCCATACTATAACAAATAAATGAAAAATTATAATATCCTATAATAAAACAAAGTCGATACTAAATAAAAAAAAATTGTTTTTACAAATACATAGAAGAAATAAAATGAAAACAACATCAATAAATACAAAAAAGAAAACAATGTCTGGAATACAACATCTTGAACAACCTCAATCGTCCAACCTCATCACCAAACACCATCCTACAATAAAACAAAAACATTCAAATGTCATCATCTTTAAACATCCACAAAACGTTCAAACTTCATAAAAAAAACATCCACAAATGTCATAATCGTCCAACCAAACTTCATAAATAAATAAGAACACATTAGAACTTCATAATCGTCCAACCAAACTTCATAAACAAGAATGAACATACATAAAACTCAAACTTTCTCCCAAAAACAATCTAAATCAATCTCAACCCACCCACCCACAACACATTAGAACTTCATAAACATTCATAAACACAAAAAAAACTCCAAGTTCAACGGCAAAACGAGTATAATCAAACTCTACCCACCCCCACGACAAACATGAAACCTCTTAAACATAAAAAAACATACAAAAACCTACAAATTCAACTCCAAAACAATTACAACCAAACTTTATGCACTCTCACAACATATTCAAACTTCATAAACAACAACAAACACAAAAACTCAAACCTTCTCCCCAAAACAATTTAAACCAATCTCAATCCACCCCCCAAAAATCATTAAAACTTCATAAACATTCATAAACACATAAAAACTCCAAGTTCAACGACAGAATGAGTATAATCAAACTCTACCCACCCCCCACGACAAACCTGAAACCTCCTGAACATAAAAAAACACAAAAAAACCTATAAATTCAACTCCAAAACGATTACAACCGAACTCTACACACCCCCACAACATATTCAAACTTCATAAACAAGAACGAACACACATAAAACTCAAACTTTCTCCCCAAAACAATCTAAACCAATCTCAACCCACCCCTATAACACATTAGAACTTCATAAACATTCACAAACACACAAAAACTCCAAGTTCAACGACAAAACGAGTATAATCAAACTCTACCCACCCCCACGAAAAACATGAAACCTCCCGAACATCAAAAAACACACAAAAACCTATAAATTCAACTCCAAAACAATTACAAACGAACTCTACGCACCCCCACAATATATTCAAACTTCATAAACCAAAACGAACACACATAAAACTCAAACTTTCTCCCCAAAACAATCTAAACTAATCTCAACCCACCCCCCACAACACATTAGAACTTCATAAATATTCATAAACACACAAAAACTCCAAGTTCAACAACAGAACGAGACTCTACCTAGCCCCCACGACAAACCTGAGACCTCCCGAACATCAAAAAACACACAAAAACCTACAAATTCAACTCCAAAATGATTACAATCGAACTCTACACACCCTCACAACATATTCAATCTTCATAAACAAGAACGAACACACATAAAACTCAAATTTTCTCCCCAAAACAATCTAAACCAATCTCAACCCACCCCCCACAACACATTAGAACTTCGTAAACATTCATAAACATACAAAAACTCCAAGTTCAACAACAGAACGAGTATAATCAAATTCTACCCAACCCCCACGACAAATTGAAACCTCCCGAACATCAAAAAACACACAAAAACCTACAAATTCAAATCCAAAATGATTACAACTGAACTCTACGCACCCCCACAACATATTCAAACTTCATAAACAAAAACGAACACATATAAAACTCAAACTTTCTCCCCAAAACAATCTAAACCAATCTCAACCCACCCCCCACAACATATTAGAACTTCATAAACATTCATAAACATACAAAAACTCCAAGTTCAATGAAAAAAGTAGTATAATTAAACTCTACTCATCCCCCACAACAAATATGAAACCTCTCGAACATAAAAAAAAATACAAAAAAAACACACAAAAACGACAAAACGACAAAAAACACATCAAAATCCAGTTGTTTGGCTACCATAACTGTAGGATAGCCAACAATTCTTTATCATAAAGCTACTTAAGACATAACTACTTTGCTACCATAACTATAGGATAGCAACATATTAGACAACTAAATAATGTAGTAATCATACCAAATTCGATGGGCCTCCTCTCTGTGATCGTATCATGTCTTCAATCATTTTTTTCATTTCTTTCATTTGTCTTACATGATCCTCTTTCATTTGTTTCTAAACGTCTTCAAGTTCCTTAATCCTCGACTGAGACTGTTCAAAATTGGCTCTCAATTCCTTCATCCCCCTCTCCGTTCCTTGAGTAGATGACGAACTCGATGAGCTATTAACCCTTCTTGACTTAGGTTTAGGGCCCCAACCTAGGCCTTTTGAATATCCGAGTCGTCTACCCTAAACCGTCTCACAGATTTCATCCCCTGTTAGTGGTTGAGAACCTTCTAGAGTGGGGTTGGATTGTAATTCTAACATTTGATTCTAGACATATTAATTAAATGTGTAAGTACGTGCGACTGAAGTTAGACTATGGTGTCTGCTTGTAGTCTGTTCAAATCACTTACACATATTGTCTTTGCACATAAGTCGCGAAAGAATGTACACAATTCAACAATAGCAATGGATACATTCTTCGGTAGGTATGCTCAAATACCAATAGGGAGTAGTCTATGAAGTAACACATGACAGTCATATGTTTTCAGCCCTGATATTTTTCCATCTTTGTCATTCACACATTATGATATGTTATACACGAATCCATCAGGAAATTTCACTTATTTCAAATACTTACAAAACGGAATTCGTTCACCATTAGTTAATGTGTAAACTGGGATACTCCTTCTCTATACTCCACTAATAATTTATTCCTTAGTTTAATCAATTATTTATTCATCCTTAAAAATAAATCTTTTTTGACCAACTTGTAATCCAAAACAATAACCTGGATTAGAGGACAAAGTACAAAGTCTTTATTAAGCATGAATTTTGATTAATTTAATAATCAATTCCAAGTTTGTTCGGAGAATTTAAAATTTTAAATAATTTATAATAGGTGATTTGATTTTTTTTTCCCCTAATGTTATTGATTTTTTTTTTGTCCCTAAACTAAGTCCAAAATTAAGTAAATTGTAACATCCATAATTCACCAAATTGCATAAATTGTAACATCCATAATCCACAATTCACAATAAACCACCAAATTGCAGAAATTGTCACATCTATTAATGTAAATTAAGTAATCCATAACCTTAAGAATTAAAAGGAAAAAAAATTCAATCTACAGTCACATCCACAATCCATAATTCATAATTCACATTAGATTACCAACATGCTAGAAATTAAATTAGCAACATTAATTACCAACATTACCAACATGCTAGAAATTAAACATTACCAACATGCTAGAAATTAAAAATAATGGCTTAAATTAATATACAAAATAAGAGAAAATAAATGAAATAGATGTGCATGAACCTTGTTGAAAGCTTGAAAATAAACAACAAATTCATAAGCAATGAAGGGGGAAGGTGGCGGTGGACACAGTGCGAAGGAGGAAGGAGAAGGCAGCAACACGTCTGTGAATGGAGGCTGTGTGGGTAGGGGAGCAGTGCGGGCGTGAAGGGAAGAAGGAAAACAAGGCTGTGACATGAAGGGGGGCAGAGGACTGGGGGTGGCGAATATGAGCGAAATGACAGCGTGAAGCGGGCGGCGAGCGTGAAGGGGGAGCGGCAAGGGAGGGGGATTGGGGAGGGAGCGGGGTTAGGGTTTTAATATAGAGAAGAATGGGAAAAATGAAGGAGAAGATCCCATCTCCCGACGTCGCCCGACTGGCATCGAGAGAACCATCGGGAGTTTCGGAACTCTCGACGCCTACTTTAATTGTCGGGAGTTCCTTGGTGTTTTACGGCATCGGGAGACTCCCTGTCTCTCGACGACTATGCTCTCAACGACCGATTTAGGCATCGGGAGAGCTCATTTTTCTTGCAGTGGAACATATGGAATTTTTAGTGAATATATTGAGTTGATAGATCTTAAATGTATAGCGTTTATTTAGTTGATGTAATTGTATTATTGGAATACAAAGCAGAAAATGAGAATATCAATTGGGACATTTAATTTGATAAAAAAAAAAGACATATACTTGACAAATAAAAAAAGTCAAGAATTATCATATATGGTACGTAATCAGTGCCAAGAATCAATAAACTTGATATACTACTAATGTCAAGTGTATTATCTTTCTTGATACGAAAATTGTATCAAGAAACATTTGTCTTGACATTTTTTTGGAGTCAAGTTATCACACTATACTTAACAGTCGAATGCTCGACGCTTTTTTTAAGCGTTAGGTATACCATTTACTTGACATTGGGAAAATGCCAAGTAATCCAATTTTTGTAGTAGTGGATGTATAAAATAAACTTGTAATGTATATGCATGACTAGGCGTAAAAAGAGTTGCCTCTGTTGTGATCAGTTAGGATAACACATAAAGTCAATGTTCTGAGTACGACTCCTATAGTAGTAGTGTGAAAGCTAGTGCCCTTAGGTAAAAGAAATGCAAGTTTAGGGATCCCATTAGTGTTTTCATGCACCTTAATCAAAATATTACTTTCTTGATCATTTAGATTGCTTGATGCTTGGTGCTTGAACCAAAGTATGGGGAAGATGGATGGAGGATGCGATAAGATTATCCCAGTCCAATAGAGTTCTTTTAAGTTGGCTTTTTCACACACGTACACACATGTAGGCTGAAGAATAGGAAAAGCTTTAAATGCCTTATCAAATCGTTAGTTTCTCATTTATAAGTTTTGTTGCATGTTTATAGAATTGAGGCCCAAGTCGTTTGAAATGCAAAATTGTTTGTTGTTTGCTAGTATGCTTTTGTTTTCTCTCACTTGAGGACTAGTAAGGTTTATATTAAGGGGGTTTGATAGCTCCGCAGAAGAACTATATTTCCCTACCTGAATGGGTTAGTTCTTATGAATTTAATGTTTAATTGTGTTCTTAAAAAAAAAAAAAAAGGAGAAAATGAGGCCTTCAATGGGACATTCTAGATGTAAAACAAATCAAAATGAAGCAAATAGCACCAACAGAGGAACAGAAGTAAGGTTGGCAACGAAGTGGGGCGGAACTGATGGAGATTCCCCATCTCATCCCCACAGGAAAAATTAATTCCCATCCTCATCTCTATCCCTACAAATTGAACGCGGGGACGAGGACAAGGATTCCTTGCTTGCAGGGACCTGTCCTCAAAATTTATGAAAAAATCTCATTTTAATTAAAAAATCATTAAAAGAAAATTATTACACTTATACTTACTATTCTCATAAATTTTTTGAATATAAAATAAAATTGAGTTTATCTCACTCATTCAGAATTTGAAAAAAAAAAAAAAAAAAAAAAACAGTCTTACAAACTAAGAAAACATTAAGGAAAAAAAAAAAGCAGAACTAAAAAAATGTAACTTTTTCTAGAATTTTTAGAATTCATATAAATGAACTATATGTGTGTGTTAAAAATATATTTAAATAGCTAAACCTGGCTTTAAATATCCGTCGATGTATCTATATAGTTAAATTACCGATATTTATATCAATAATGATATTTTCTTATATATATATATATCGATATAAATATACTTTTCCATTTTCACCGACCTAACTTTTTTAAATTTAAATTTTATTTTTTATATATGAAATATGTTTGATATAGTTTTGAATAAGGTTGTAAGAGATAATTATGAGTCAAAACAAGCATAGATTAACTGATATATAAATATATTACCAATCAAAAAGTTTGTGATTCAAATCCTTTTATCTCTAATATTATACTCAATGATGAAAAACAAGGTTAAATTACTATCCTTACAGTTGTAATTGTAAAAACTACAAGGTAAGAGATTGAAGTCATGTTAATACCACTAAACTAACTTTTTTTTTTAATTATGTATTTACCATTTTTTTATTTTATGTCTAATAATTTATTAATCTATTCAACTTTTTCTTTTCTAAATTCACAAATCAGGGCACAAAAATGATCTTTTGGTCCAAAAATAAAACGTTGGCCTTTTCATTTTCTGTCTGGCTAATAGATCTTTTACTTTTGAAAAAAAAAAAAAACACATAAATTAGGAAGCTATTGACACAAAAAATTAATTAAAAACTATAAAATTTCAAGGGCTTATTAAATATAAACTCAAAAGCTACATGTAGTATATATATATATATATTTAAATTCAATGAGTCGTTGACATAATCTTAAATCTTTAAAAATGGCTAAATTTGTAATATAACTAATAATTATTTTTAAAACAAAAAAACTTTAATATGTTAAATACACAGTAGAGGACTCTTTTATCTATATGTCAATAAACTCATAGCCTATCAACACATAAAAATAATTAAATTCGACACTTATTTGTGGGTAGAGAATCGAACGACAACCGAATCTCTCTACCATTTCTTCTCTTTCACTTTGGCCTACTTAGTATTCCCGAGCTAAGCTCAATTTTGGACAATACAATTTTAATACTACATTATTACGTCCACCTTCACTATATATTTAATTTTATGTTAATGGGCACCCACTTCTAACTTTAGGGGACTTTGCTTAGTTTCTCTAAATAAAATGTTTGACATTTTTTTTTTTGCCAATTGGGCTATAGTTTATGTAATGACCCAACTTCTCCTATATTAGTATGGACCTAATCAAGACCATTATTGCATGCATGCTATAGAGACCTAAAGAAAACAACCATTTTAAATCAAACAAAACATAAAGTTTGAACATCTAAAACTCATTCAAAGAGTTCAGATCGAGGATCCTATTTTCAAAATAACATATAAATTATAAAAAAAAAAAAAAAAAAAAAAAAAAATCCAAACCAACACGTGCAGCCTCAAACAGAGATTTACATATCAAATCCTTAAGTCGAAGGAACATAAAAAGTTCATGGGGGCGAAAATCAATCGCAAATATTTTCATGAGTCTCCATGACCGCCTAACAAATTCCCCATCAACTGCCTGCATGCCCTTGCCTTTACCTGGAAAAAATGTTCATGCAAAGGTTGAATATTTAAAATACTCAGTAAGTAACCCACTATCGGGGTCGGGTCATGCAAGCACGTACATCTTGGTTCATGCTTTTCTAGTAGGACCTATTTTTTCCATCCAACGTGATTATTTTTCATCTTTAAAATCTTAACATGGACGATTACCCCTCCTCTTTTCCTCTTTTTCTCTCCCAATATAGAGATATTGTAGACATCCTCTAGAGATTAAGCCCAGCTAACTATATGTTGGCTCCAAATTAGTGGGATTGAGTCTTGCATACAATATCTCGTGTTCCTCTAAATGTACATGAATTTTCAGAAGGGGTAATTGTCTTAAACATGATTCTCAACTTTCATGAAGCATACAAATGCATGAGGTCCTAGATCCACTTTAACGCTTTCATGGAATGCAACATATGTATCTTCAATCATGTATAAATACAAGACTTCATAAGTTCCCTTTTTTCTTCTAAATTTAGATCATTGTCTGCCTAATAGGTAAGTTCATGGTTTCTATAACATATATCTCATTCATCAATCATACATACATCACATTCATCTATCGTGCAATCACGTTAAAAATCATGGAAAGTCTATCCTATCAACACACAATATCCAACCGCCTAAATATTTCAGTAGTAAAACCACTTACCTTAACTTAAAAGATCTTGATTTATATGACTCCAACCGACTCGCTACGAAGGCCAAACATCGGCCTCAAATAAATTGTTTGGCTCTACCAAGCAAGGACCCCAAAATTAGGAGAATTTAATTTAAGAAACTCACTAAAATCCAACTTGGTTCGCAGAGATTGAAACTCACTCGAGGGCTTAAAGCTTACTGGACACAAGTTATTCTAATCAATTATATAAAAGGCTGGTTACACAAATAATAATTAGGCACAAAATAATAAAAGATGTAGCATAAAAATAAACATATTAGAGATATGGCCCAAAATTAGCACCAATATTACTAATAGTAGCTATCAATAATAGTCATATTGATAAATGACTAAAAAGTCCACATGCAGTCCACCATTTCACGCTTCTTCTTCTGATTTTCTTAAATTGAAAGGTATCATCAATAGAAACACTATCGGTGATTGCTACTAATAGCTACTATAAGTTGCTATCAGTAATAACTTTCAATTTGAGAAATATTAATATAATCTTGGAATAGTAACACTTGAAATATTAACTTTCAATTTGCTATTAGTTATCATTAGCTATCATTGATATACTTTCATCAATTGGAATCAAATTTGAAATATTAACACTTAGGGACCATTTGGTTTAAGATTTTTTAGATGTCTGAGAATAAAATACCTGGAAATAAGATGTCTAGAAATCAAAGATGACTATGTTTGATTGTGCATGAGAATACTATCAGAATTTTATGAACAAAAATTATGTTTGTATTTAATTTATGAAATTAAGCATGAAAATATCATATAATTCTAATTGATTAATAAATTAAGCAATAAACAACATTCAATAATTGAATACCAAAATCAATTAATTATTAATCAATAATAATTTTAATTATAAATATTTGAAAATTCAAGAACTTATAATTAAAATTAACCAATTAATATATTTAATGTACGTCCTACTACTTATAATCTAATACTTAATTATTTTTATAATCAATTAAGTTAAACTTTATTAATTTTGATTTAATTAAATAATATAAAAAATATATTTTAATAAACAATATATTATATATAAAAAATGAAAATACGAGATAAAAATATGATATATCAATAAATAATACTAAAAAAAAGTTTTGTAAATATGGTATGCTAATAATTAACGAAGTAATAAAAATTAATCGCAATAAATAATTAATTGATTATAAATAATTAATAATTATTATATATTCATAATGAATGATCAAATTAAAAATAAGCACAGTAAATGATTACTTGATTATTAATAAACAATAAAGTAAAAAAAAATATTATTATTGATACTAACCAAAGTTAACTAATCCTAGTAATAATTAAATATATTTAAGATATTGTTGGATAATAAATTAATAATTTATGTAAACAAAATAGTTGCATTAATTTAATAAATTTTATTGTAATAATATGTTAAAGTAAATATTATTATTGATTATTTTTTATTTATTAAAATAAATATTTGGATTATGTTTATTAAATTAATATTTATTAATTAATTAATTAGTACTATTCAAAGGAAATTATATATAAGGTGAACGATAGATAGAGATGGAAAACAGAAAACCTACAGTTTTGGAAAGGAATAGAAAACCCTTGTTTGTGGGAAATGAGATGCTTAGGAATAACTTACTCCTGGTTGAAAACTGTGAAACAAACATGAGATCTGAATGCCTGTGCCAATTTTCATGCAGAAAACTCTCCAACCAAATGACCTGGAACTATTAGTGACTATCAATGATAGTGAAAGACTGTTAGGATTGATGCAGAAGTAGGATCATTCCCAAATTTTCAGATTGCACAAAATTTAAAATTAGAGAGAAACGATTATGCAAAATAATAGAATTTACAGCATGCTTAACAAGAGGAATTAGGGAAAAAAAACTAACTTACCCTTGAAGAACCTAGATCTTCATGAATTTGCTCCTCGATACGATCGCGAACACTTCGATCTCCAAAAACCTGCAACAACCCAAATGGCTATCACCACAAGAGAACCTCATGTTTTCTCCTTAACATATATTCTCCTTAGGGGATAAGAATAAGTAGGAGTGTGTGGGCTCTGCTATCTTTTGGGAAAGGGAGGAAATTTTGAGAGGAAGAGAAATTTTCTTTTCTTTCTGTGTGTTTTAGGAGAATGCCAAAGATCAATACCTGAAAAAACAACAAGAGAAAGAAGATGAAGATCTCCAGTCAACTCCCACAACACCACAATTAAACTTGAGAGAAAGTGGGGGGAGAGAGTTATAACACATTCCTCAATTATTTCAAAAAATTAATTTAATTTAATTCAAAATAATTAAAAAATTATTTAATAGGTTATATATATATATATATATATATATATATAAATATATATATATATATATAATATATAATAACCACCTTATCATATAGTATATTAAACTATATGTTATATCAAATATAACACATAACTTATAGTACTTTTACTATTGTATCAAATACAATATTGAAGGAAATCGGACATGAGGATTTTCATGAGAAGCGGAATGATTGTTCCAAATTTCATTCGTATTTGAACATACACAATTACAATCAAGAAACGGAAACATAGTGGTCATGCACAATGTAAAATTACAGCATGTTTTACACAAGATCAAGGAAAAGATTCTACATACCTTTGAAGATTCATCTTCAATCTCCCTTGATCATGAACGCTCGAACAATCAGCAAGACAACAATTATGAACGCTAGAACTCAGCGATCTCCAAGATCACGAACAATTAGCAACCACCACATGAACACCGCATACTCAACAAATAGCCTCCAAAAACCTCAAACTATGTCGAGTTGAGTACGTCACAACCAAAATGGCTACCTTGGCATTCTTGGTGTGAAAATCCAGAAGTGTGGGCTCTGTGTGGACTTGGTTAGAGGAAGAGACTGGAGGAAGAACAATCGCGTAAACGATTGAGTAAGTGGGAGATGGCAGAGGTCTATCGTATAGACGATGCCCAATCGTTTAACAAATGTTATGCGATCATTTAGTAAAAGCTCCGCGATCGTTTAACTAAAAGTCGGCTGAGTGAACTATCGTGTAGTGTCACTCCATGAACAACTAGTCTCTCTTCAGCTTTCATTTAGTAAATCTCATTCACTTGACAGCCAACCATGAATGATTCCAATAATAGAAACTCTGACTTCAACAACTTTTAGCAAATCTCTTACTAAAATTAGGAAAACATTTGTCCTTTTTTATCATGGTTACCATGAAATCACCAATAACCTCCCACTCAATTGGTTATTAGAGAAAAAGAGATATCTAATAATTAATATTATTATAAATATATATGATAACCAACTTACCATATTATATTTATAACCTATAGTTTTAATATTTCATCTCATGAAACATATAAACTATAGTTTTTTTTTTCTATTTCATGGTACTTAATGTAAATCTCATATACATTAATCCTCCACTTAATGTATCTCATACATCACACCGATCATATCATATATAATTGAATTACCTCTTGTCAGTTTGAACATTTCAAATCAACACCAAAAATTGATTCTCAACTTGAATCCATTAAGCTACCAAGGAGACTTTATGGACCTGTAGCTCGAAGTTCCAACGGTACGTGAATAACTGATTAAACTCTTTAGTCATGAGATTCACCATCCATTAACTACCAGGCACTCCATTAAAGACCAACAACTGAACTCTCCTTATTATAGATATATTATATGTCCATATCAATCAATCAACAGTGTGATAACCTTTCAAAGATCACTTGTAAGTATAGCTGGGCCAATAACCGTTATGTCCTGTAGTTACATCTAACTCCTTAAGTACGACTGATCCCTCTAATGATCATAAGTCATAGTCCTACTATGATCGAGTCTTCTTTTCCAAAGAGAAGTTGTGGTCACTATGTTCAAACCCTGGAATCGGCCCTTAAGGGAGCAATCTATCTACTTACTCTTGCTTCAGGAAATGAGTGAATTCCATCTTGTGTAACTGAGTTTCCACCTCCCAAATTAGACAAATCCCCAAAAAGGTAGGCGTGTTGAGTTGGCAATTTGGCCACTCTCACCCAAATTAATCAAAGAACTGGCCTCAAAGGCAAGAGTTTCCAAAACACTCAGGATTAAGGTCATGTCACCTATGGTCGTTTAGGTGAGATGTAAGTCTCTAGTATCAACGACGTTATATACAGAGATTAGTCATCTCGTGGTCCGATCTTATATAAATTCTTTATATAGGACACCCCTGCTCGCATGTCTCCACATGAATGGCCAGGATCTACCATTTGTAGTAGTTCACAACATTTGCAAATCTTTACAAAGCGGGTCGTATCCGTAGTGTCACCAGGATCAAGTATCCCTCCTTAATCTTTATACTACAGATCTATTTAGGTTATCACTTAAGACATGATTCACTTGTATATCTCATATTCATGCTTAAGTTTACATACAATAACCATGGAGTTTTGTTTATTGGATATGAGTAAATGCTAGATAAAATAACTCTTATTTTATTCATAATAATGTGTATATATTACAAACTACGAGACTCCAAGAGAATTAGGACTAAAGGAACTCTTAACGAAGAGCATCCATGAGTGCGTTCAGATCTTTCCGATTTCATTGTGACCGAAATACAATACATACATTCTAACAGATAGTTATGCAATTTAACACTAATTAACGACACTTTGATAAATAAAATACAAGAGAATGAGTTCTTATACTAGTTGAAGGTTCTCTTCAATCTTGAACTCAACACAGCGGAAGAACCTCTACGAACTCTATCGCCCAGCAAATCAGTCGGCTTATGGCAGCATGATCGTCTACACGAACGACAGCAACATGAACAAGCACGAACAAGAAAGAAGCGGGGACGACACCACCTGTTGGAGCCCTTGGTATTCTCGGAGTGAGAATCTAAAGTGTGGTCTTTGGTGAATTTGGTAGAGGTAGAAGGAAAAGCTGATCGTGTAGACGATAAGCAAGTGGGAGAGACAGCTACTGTATAGCGGAGTGCTTATCGTTTAGACAAAGCTACTCGATCGTGTAGGTTTTACTAAGCGATCGTCTAGTAATTAGTAAACGATCGTTTAGAAAACGCGCACGCTAGGTGATCATTTGGAAAGCTAAGCGATCGTTTAGAGAAAGACGTGTGATCGCTTAGACCCGAGGTGTGTGGTCGTTTAGACGATGAGACTCCATCATATAGGCTCTCGGGTAAGCGACCGATACTTTTTCACACAGATTGCGATTTTTTCGAACTTTTTGCCAAATGAAACAAAATTTCATTTTATTCTTCGATTACCATAACTGAACACGATTCCTCCCACTAATGCACGATTGAGGAGAATATTTCGACCAATTATCTCATAATTAACCAATTTAATAATAAATGAATATAATCATATTATATCCTTACCCTATAGTTTGATATCACATATCTACTATAGCCAATTATATCAAATATAATTAACCAGTTCAATTATATCATATATAATCGAACTCTCTCTTGTCAATTTGAACATTTCAAACTGACCTAAACACTGATTCTTGACTTTATCCAAGCTACCTAGGGGACCTTATGGACTTGTGGCTCGAAGCTCCATTGGTATGTGAATAGCTTACTAAATTCTTTAACCATCAGATCCACCGTCCGTTTAACTGCCAGGCATTCCACTAAAGATCAACAGCTGAACTCTTCTTACCACAGAATTCTGTGTCCATCGGATATAACCAATCATGAGTATGATGACCCTTCACAGATGCTCGTAAGTACAGTTGGGCCAATTTACCATTTTGCCCCTATAGTTACATCTCACTCCTTAAGTACCATTGATTCGTCTAATGAACAATACAACATAGTCCAACTATGTGTGAACACCTCTCGGGCCAAGAGAAGGTATGTGGCGTCACATCGTTCAAGCCTTGGAATCAACTCTTAAGGGAGCTATCTATCTACTTATCCCTGCCTCGGGGAAGGAGTGAATTTCATCTTGTGTAGTTGAGTTCTCAGCTCCCAAATTAGACGAATCCCCAAAATGGTAGGTTTGAATCGGCGACCTGGCCACTCGCACCCATATAAATCAAAGGACCGCCCTCAATGGCAAGAGTTCCCAACTCACTCAGGATTGAGGTCATGTTACCTATAGTCATCCTAGTGAAGTGAAGTCTCTATCATGCACAGTGTTATATAACGAGATGTTAACACTTCATGGTCAGGTCTTATACAAACTTTTTGTATAGGATGTCCCTGTTCACATGTCTCCTATACGAATGATTAAGATTAGACCATCTATGACAAGTCACAACACTTGTGACCATTCCACAAAGCGGGTTGCATCCGTAGCATTACCAGGATAAGGTTTCCCTCTTATATCCATATACTACAGACCATTTTGGATATCACTCAAGACATGATCCACTTGTATGTCACCATATACATGCTTAAGTTACATATAGATAACCAGGGATTTTATGTTTATTGGTTTGTGGTAAAGCAAATAAAACATACAACTTAGCAAAAATAAGATGTGAAGTAAAATATCATATATTATACAACACAAGTGTTCATAAAAACTGTTTATAGACTATAGAACACGAGACTTTAAGGCATCAACCCCAATAAATATAACCTATAGTTTGAATTTCTCTCAGTAATGTGTGGTATTTGATATAAATCCAATTCATATTAAATTTAATTATATGAATCTCATTCATACAATTAGTATTTGAATCATATTCAAATATTTAATTCCTCTCCAAATAAACTTTATATTATAATGTATCAAATATATTATATTAATTATATCATATATAATTAATCTAAATTAATTATATCATATATAATTAATTTGAATAATTAAATTAATCCAAAATTAATTATCAATAATCCCTGTTGAGCTACAACGAGGACCTCGTGGTTTTATAGATCTGTAGATCTATACATTGAATAATTAATTAAACTCCTTTAATTAAATTACTCAACATCCATTAACTACCGGTTACTCCACTAAAAATCGACAGTTGCACTCTTCGCACTACAGATATATTTCTTTGTCTATTGGATGTAATCAGACAATAGTACAATGACCTTTCACAAATTGTTCACAAGTACAGTTGGGCCAAAATTATTGTTTTGCCCCTATAGTTACATCTAACTCCTTAAGTATTACTAATCTCTCTAATGAACAATTAGTCATAATTCAACTATGACCACACCCCTCTGGGCCAAGAGAGGGTGTGACGTCACATGTTCAAGCTTTGGAATTAGCCTTTAGGGGAACAATCTATCTACTTACCCCGACATTAGAGAATGAGTGAATTCCATCTTGTGTAGTTGTGTTCCCAGCTCCCCGATCAGACAAATCCAAAAAATGGTAGGCTTATTAAGTCAGCGATCTGAACACTCTCACCCATACAAATCAAAGGACCGCCTTCATTGGCAGAAGTTCAAAACTCACTCGAGATTCAGGTCATGTCACATATGGTCATCCTGGTGAAA
The DNA here is from genome assembly GCF_027475165.1 of Benincasa hispida. NCBI lineage: Eukaryota > Viridiplantae > Streptophyta > Magnoliopsida > Cucurbitales > Cucurbitaceae > Benincasa > Benincasa hispida. The sequence continues at coordinate 40,739,953 of NC_143486.1, read as the reverse complement.
TGTAAGTCTCTACTATTAATGGCGTTATATAATAAGACTAATCATTTCGTGGTTTAGTCTTATACAAACCCCTCTATATAGAACATCCCAGCTCACATGTCTCTACATAATAATCAGGATCAGATCATTTATAGTATTTTACAACAATTGTAACATCTACAAAGGGGTTTGTGTCACCAGGTTAAGGTACCCAGCCTTATCCATCTACTACAAACCATTTAGGTTATCACTTAAAATGATCCACCTGTATATGTCTCTATATACATGTCTAAGCTAAAAAAGATAACCTCGGATGTTAGTTTATTGGTTTTGTGAGTTAATGCTACTAAATGTATAATAAAATACCTAAGCTTTTATTAAATAAATAAATCATTTGTATATTACAATTACAAACTAGAGGACCCAAGAGATTTAGGACATCAACCCTAACAGATAGATATTTATAAATAGTTATCAACTTTGAAAGGAAACTATCAACTTTCAAAGATATGAGCATTTAAAATCATGAGTGATGGAAGTCTACCAATGAAAAGTCTATAAGTGACTATCACTGATGTCTACCTAAGTCATATCACTAATATCATTAATATCATTAATTTAATTGATATATACCTAGGTCATATCACCGATATACAAATATCACTAATAGCTTCTATTAGTGGCTATCACTAATAACTTCTATCAGTGGCTATCACCGATAGCTTTTAGTAGTGGCTATCAATGATATGCTTCATTTAATGGAATTGATTTTTTATATTATTGATATCATCGATATATGGATATCACCTAATTTCTATCACCGATATCACTTGTATCACTTATACCTTGATTATCGATGATAGCTTCTATCATTGATAACATGCCATTAGAGATAACTTTTGTCATTTTTTTTTTACCATCCAATAACATGTTGTCGTTGATAGCTTCCATCACTTATTATATGCTATTATTGATAACTTCTAAACATTTTACTTACACTTTAGTTCAAGGTTTAACTTTATTAATTCATTAAATTCATTAAGTTGGCTATCATTGATAGACTTCTATAAGTGGCTATTAACTGCGAAAGAAAATCATCAATGATAGAAAATATTAGTGACTATTAATTTCGATAGATTAACATTCAAAGCTATGAGTGAATATTATTGAGTAACTTTATCACGATTATCAATAATAGATTTTCATCACTAATAAACTTCTATCACCGATATCTACTTAAGTCCGATATCACTAATACATTAATATGACTAATATCTATCTAAGTTCTATAACTAGTATCACTAATAATTGATATTACCAATACATAGATATTACGATACACAAATCTACAAATATTTCAATTTGTGCCCTTCATTTTGGCCATCTATGCTGTTTTTCCAAGTTTATTACTGATAGACTTTATACTCTTAAAGTTCTACAAAAAGAAAAAAAAACTATTGGCCTATTTGGTAATGTTCTCATTTCTCATTTTTTGAGAAATAAATTTGTTTAATAACTATTCTCTTTCAAACTTTTAAGAAATGTTTCTTAAAATGGTACAAATTTGAAGACTAAAAAAAGTAGTTTGTTTGAAATCTGTTTTCATTTGCTATTTATATTAAACGTTTGGTTATAATAGTCAAACTTGATGTTTGACTTGGTGTTAAGTCACTTATGAACTAGACAATTTCAAATTTTAGGTTCAAAACTCAACCTTATAATTCTTTTTTTCTTTTTTTCATTTTTAATGTTTCCAATGGAAAATGAAAATTTGAGGGCAATAAAAAATAAAAAGAAAGGAAAGAAGAAGGTGTGCAACAAGCAAAAGGAGGGAAAAATGCAACAAGACAAAGAGACGACAATTTTGTTGCATCCATAAGATTTTTTTTCCTCGAAGTTAAATTAAAAGAATTTTAAAATACATGAGCACTATAAAAAAAACTTAACATTTTTTGGAAAAAAAGAAAAGCACTAACACTTATCAATTATAAAATAACTTAAAACATCTAATAGTAATAATTGGTAAGTATGAGATTTGAGAGCATGTTTTTTTTTTTTTTTTTAGAATAGGTGATATTATTATACAACAACAAGGGGAATCCTACAGCCTGGGATCAAGGCATCAAAGCATCAAAGCACAAGCAAAGACAGGGTAATAAAATAAAAAACAAAGCCTACAAGATAAGATCAGAACAAAACCAACACAAAAAAACAAAATCGCATACCACGAAAGTCAGAGAAAAGAAACAAAAATCCCACAAACAAGGGATAACAACAAAACAAAGAACAACAGGAAGTACAACAATAAAAACATCCGTAAACACACTATATAAGACCAAGAAGATCAACCCGCCATGAATAAGCACGAGCACGTACCGTAGAGACTATAAGGTGAACCAAAGCTGACACCGACCTCGGTCGACTTCCATGCAGTCGCCGATTACGTTCTTGCTAGATGTAGTAAATGGAAGAACACCAGAAAACACGGAATAACTTACTACGCACCCCTTTACTGACCCCACTTGACACAACTAACTCAACTCCACATCCCAACCCACCACCCGATGCGACGAGCCCAACTGACGCAACACACCAGGCCATACCTCTCTCCCAAATCCACACTCAAAAAATGAATGATCTCGTATCTCCACACCTCCCCCAAACAGAAGGCACCCCTCCTCTGATAACACACCCCAATCTTCAACCAATCCTGCGTACCCAACCTATCCCTCACAGCTAACCACGCACAGAAGAAGTGATGCAGAATACCATCCCCCGCTCACAAAATACTAGCCCAAGACACCCTAGGACGACGAGGATGCAAACTCTCCCACACACTAGCGATAGAAAATCGACCATTCGCATCCGGCACTCACACCCAATAATCTTCCCCCCTCACCCTAGGCCCCACTGCCTGAATAAGACCCTTGCCTGAATAAGACCCCTGATCTCAAGAAGCTCCTAAGACATTGTAAGCCAGCTCCAACCTCCCTCACCATCCATGAAATCCAACAACCGCGCCTCCAAACTACTTCCTACATCATAAACCACCATAGACCCAAATGAATCCAAAATCGTACCCCCCGACAGCCAAGGATCCCACCAAACAAAATAAGACCGACCATTGCCAACAATCAAACGAACCAAGTGCTTAAATCTATCTCTATTTCGCAAGATAGCCCTTAAGCACCAAGACCTCATAACATCACTCCGAACAGCCTAAAAAGACTGTCCACACAAAACATAGGCATCCACCCACGCCACCCATAATGAACCCGGTTTAATTAAGAGAAGCCAGAGCAACTTCATAATAGCAGCCTGGTTCGAAGATGCCATATACTTCACACCCAACCCCCTCTCGCCTAACGGCAAGCCACCTCATCTCACGCCACCCGTGCACCACCCCGACTCACCGCACTAGCCATCTATAAATAACTACGTAACAGGTGATCAACCTCATGAGTTACATACGTAGGCAACACGAAGATGCTACACCAAAACACCTGAAAGGATTGTAAGACAAACTTAACAAGCTGTAACCTCCCAGCAAAGAAGAGAGACCGGGCTACCTAACTTCTAATACGAGTTGTAATCCTCTGAATCAAAGGAGCACAATCCCCAGCCCTCAACCGACCCGCCAATAAAGGTAAACCCAAGTACCTAACAGGCAGCGAACCAAGAGAGAAACCCATAAACGTAGCTAGTTCCTTCGCCTTCCTAGACTCGACACCGACAACAAACATGGAACACTTTCCAACATTAGCAACTAACCCAGACAACCCTGCAAAATCTGCCAAGACCTGCCTCACAAACTCTAAAGAATCTCTCTCAATTTCATAGAAAATAATCAAATCGTCTGCAAACACCAAATGAGTCAGGCCCACACGCTCACACTGGTCATGGAACCTAAACCAGACAGGAGAATTATTTAACAACCTAGATAAGACCTACATCATCATCACAAACAAAAAAGGAGACAACAGATCCCCCTGTCTCAACCCTTTTCTACCAGGAAAAAACCCCTTAAAGGAACCATTAACCATCACAGAGAACATAGGCGAAGTAACACAAGCCCTCACCCAATTAACAAACTGAAGGGGCGTACCTATAGCCAGCACACACCAAACAGAAAATCCTAATTGACCAAATCATACGCCTTTTGAAGGTCTACCTTCAACACATAACACGACTTTCTTTTGCCCTCCTTATAGCCCCTTACAAGCTCCTGACACAATAATATGTTTTCGAAAATCGACCTACCAAGAACAAATGCAGACTGGTTACCACTGATGAAAGCAAACAACTACAACCGCAATCTCTCAGCTAAGATCCTCGAGATACACTTATACACAATATTGCAATAAGAAATAGGACGAAACTCTTCCATACGTTCTGCTCCTCGCCTCTTTGAGATAAGAGTGATAACAGTAGAATTAACTCCACCAGGCAGGTAATAGGACTCAAAAAAATTTAGCACAGCATCACAGAAATCATCCCCAACCACATTCCAAGCAGCTCTGTAAAAATCAACCGAAAACCCATCAAGCCCAGGAGCCTTTCCAGACTTCATCGAGAATAAAGCCTTCTTAATCTCATCCCGACGCACTGGTCGACCAAGCGCCTCCACCCCCTCCTCAGACCAACTGAATTGCACAATATCCCCAATTCGGGAAAATCTGGTTGAAATTCCACAACTCCGTATGGGCTTGAAGCTGGTGCTCACATAGAGCTTCTAGAACAGTCTCTATACCCCACTGGCTGAGACCTTAAACAACCCCGAAAGAAATCTACTGTCACTCTGTCATGCATTTTCTGACGAGTCCCCCCAGCATCCACGACTGTAAATAAACCACTGCAGTTGTGTCGAGTACGAACACAACGATGAAAGAAAGCTGTGTTCATATCACCTAACTCCAGCCACCTCACCCTGGCCTTCTGTCGGAGCGACGCCTCCTTTAATCTCACCACTAACCAAAACACTTCAGTGGCACGAGCCGCCTCTACACACACCGACTTTGAAGTAGGATCCCTTTCTACCTTCGCCTGAGCAACCTCCATAACCTGCCTAGCCACCCTCACCTCATCAGCTAATACAGAGATACGCCTCTCAAACAAAGCACGTAAAACTCTCTTCACTGCCTTCAAATTTCGCACAAAACTAACCATCAGGGACACGTCCTCAAACCTTCTCCGCACTGACCTGATAGTATCAATAAAACCCTCAACCTCCGCCTAATGAGAAAAATAACGAAAAGTGGAAGGCGGTCTACTCCTCGTCTCCCCTGTAGACAACAGAAGAAGGCTATGATCAGAAATTTCCCACTGACCAACCCTAACCTCCGAATACGGAAAAGCTACCTTCCATGCCTCATTAGACAAGCAACGATCCAACCGGCACAAGATACCATTCCCCTGAATTTTACTAGTCCAAGTAAACTAATTACCTATCACACCCAACTCAACTAGATCCGCCTCCAATAACGCCCCATCAAACTCCTTCATCTCCCTCAAGCTAGGGCAACCACCAAAATCCTCCGAACTACTACGAATAGCATTAAAATCCCCCCAAAAAATCCAGGAAGCTGCCATGAGACACACACATCCATCAGCTAAGACCATAAGTTCCTCCTCTCGTTCACATGATTAGAGGCATGCACAACATCGATATGTAGCCTAGCAGTAGATACAATATCCACTAAGGTTCCAGAAATGAACTGATCCCCACTGATATCAATAGAAAACTTATAGACATTCTTCTGCCACATCACCTAGATCCACCTAACTCCCCGCACGTTATAACTACACATATAACTCCATGCATCACCAAACCTACCCATCACTATACCAAAATTTTCACGACGAACCGTCGTCTTAAGTAAGCAGCAGAAAGTAACAGAGGATGAAGCCAAAAAGTCTACCACCACCCTACAGTTAACAGGGTCGTTCAACCCCCTAACATTCCAGGAACACCAAATCATGGACCTTGCAATAGATCACACCTACCACTTCCCACTGGGCCTTTGCCCGAACTCTCGAACATCTCATCCATAACAGACAATGGATCAGGATCTGCCTACACTAGAGCCAAAGCTAGCGATTTTCCTCCCTCATCACACAAAATACCAAACTTATTGTGATCATCAACATATTTTACAAACCCCGTAATTTCAGGGGATCCATATATTGCTCTGTTCCTCAAGGGCACCGAGTCTGATGACCCACTGCCACCCCTATGGCCTACACCTCCTCTATCCCACCTACGACGACTGATCATAGTAAACTCGTCAACACTCCCCATACCCTTACTCCCAACCACTGAGCTATCTTTCCTTTCACCAATATCCATGTCCTGCCCCTTCCTCACACTCTCAATACCCCCATTCTCCCCCAAACACCCCTCATTAACCGCCACAATACATAACTTCTGACTCTTTTCCACACCCTACTTCTCACACACAGCCCAATATGCCCAAAGGATCCACAACCAGTACACCTACGAGGTTTCCACTCATACACTACTGGAATAATAAACTTCTGACCTCGCATTCTAACAGTGACTAAAGGGGACATTAACAAATCACCATCCACCTGAACATAAACCCTAGCAAACGATAACCGTTGTCGCTCTCTTGTTGCAACATCAAAAGAGACAGGTTTACCCACGACACTAGCTAACCCTGCTAAACCGCTATCCATCCACAACTCAAGGGGAACACGCTTCAGTTTAATCCAGATAGGCATGGAATGAAAAACAAAGGTTTCAGGAATAATACCTAGGGACCACTATCGTAATAAAATGGGTTTGCCACCCAAGTGCCATGGACCATTTTCCAACACCCAATCCCTTGACTCTACCTTCTGAAATTTAATGATAATCAAATCGTTCTCCAACAAGGTAATAGCTGGCATCTCTACACGTCCCCAAATTATCTGAATAATTCGACAAATAACAGTATACAGGAGTTTGACATCCACAAACTGACCAACAAAAGATTTCTCCCACAGACAAATACCCTCTTCAATAATTTCCTCATAAGGTTCAACAATAATTTTTTCATCTTCAACCACTGAGGGAATGAATTCTAAATTTCCCCTCAACTTCGACCCAAAAAGGGCCGCCCACGAATTACCTCATTTCACGCCATAACCAGAATCATCAGAAACACCTCCCTCCTCCAATATGACCGACTTAGGACCAAACCCCTTAGCTAAACTAGTTTTGGGAATCGACTCCTCCCAAACACGAAGATCCCGTGTGTCCACCGAGCGACTCTCACTTACCAAAAGGTCCAGCCTGTGAACCCCCTCCCTGCCTAACTTCTACTCTCTCGAGCCACCCAACTCTGGCCCAGCACCATGTGGCCCACCCACCAAAACCCCCACTCCTTTTGACCCTTTTCCCAGCTCTCCCAGAACCAGACCACCCCCTTCAACTCCGATCACCCCAATTCCATCAAGGCTCAACCCAACACCCCTCACAACCCAGTTTTCGTCTGAGCCCCCAACACCCTCAAGGCTCCTAGACACACCCTTCAGACCCTAGTCCCCAACTCCACAAGTGCCTAAACTCCCCTGCCCATCAACTGACCCAAAACCCAGCCCACCCAGATCAACACCCACAACCTTACTTACTATTGAATCTAGGTTAGGCGACAATGACTTCCCTTTGACCACCTCCGAAACACCCACCGTCGACCTCCCCAGCCCTACTTTGTCAACACTCCTCGTACCAGACCCGTCACCCTCCTCAAAGCGACCGTCAAACAACCCTAGATCCTTCACCTCCGAAGAACGAGCATCCAGACCCAAATCAATCTCTGGTCTAAGCAGACGAAAGAGTTGTCGAGCAACTCGACGTCCATTCTTCTCCTTCAGTCTTAAAGGTGACTGCTTACACACCATCGTCACTTGCTTCCACCGTGGTTAGCCCGTACCTCAATACCTCCAAAGTCACGAACTACCTCGGATCAAAACAACCAAAACCAGCACCTCGGTGAACTGATAGCGACCGACCTGAACCCTCCACCTTGACAGCGACAGACCAGACACGAACTAGACGCGAGGACGGAACGACCAGACGACCTAAAGCTGAAGCTGTGAAGAAATCGACTTGGAGATGACGGACGAAGTGTCGAACTGGAGCGGTGAAGAAGCCGGCGCCGGAACTATATAGAACGCGAGGAACGGAACCCCACGTACGGACCACCTACCATCTACGAACGGACCAGCAACGGAACTAAACCCTAGAAGACCAAAAGAGCTTAAGAGAGCATTAATTCAAACATATGATAAGACTACTCTACATTTATTCAAACATATGATAGAAACATAAAAGAAAAAAATTGACAGAAGAAATAAGACAAACTAAGGAGAATTGATACCCAAATATTTGTAGGGAAAAAATAGATAATAGATAAGTAATTTCATTATTAAATTAAATATAATTAAGATAGAATCATGAGTTACAAGAATTTAGATAGTCAATAATTAATATAAGAAAAAGACATCATATCTTTATACCTTCTTTTTTTAAAAAAAATATTTTGTAATTTTTTTTTTTTGAAAGAATGAATTATTTTGTAACTTTCAACTGCGTCATGTAAACTAAAATACAAATAACATTATGTTATGATTACTCTATTTAAGTTAGATACATACTTCTTCCTAATGTTTTTATCATATGGGCATTTTGTTTTACAATTTTTCGAGCCTTCGATTTTTAAAATGAACCTACAAGAAAAATAATTTAAATAATCAAACTGAAAAAAATGACTAAACGAATTAGATTTGAAAAATATGGTTAAATGTCATTCTAATGAGATATTCAAATTATGCTGGGACAAAAATTACTTTGAATTTCTTTTCCAATTTTGAATTAAACCATAAATTAAGCTAAAAAAATAAGAATCGAATGACCAAAATAACCAACATTATTAGATTGTGATTTTCGACATTTATTCAAATCGGTATTAAATATAATTCAACACTAACACTAATTAATTTTAGTATAGAGTATGTTGTAATGTCATTACGATACGGAGCGATCAACATTTTTTAAGGTAAAAGATTTGGAGTCGATATCAATCTTTATACGGGTGTGATTGGTCATTTATTTTAAAAAAAGAAAAATAAATAAACTAGTTTTATTTTACCAAAGATAGGTTCAAGGTTGAGTCTAATCGATTTTAAATTAAATCCTAATTCGGAAAGCCTTGTAAAATTCTAAACTCAAGTAAAATCAAAATCCACTCTACTTATTAAAATTTGTGCTTAAAGTCTTAAACTAAGCCATTTGAAATACCATTGAGAATTTTCAAATTTAAATTAAAAATCGAATAGGACATCTTTAGCCATATTAAATTAACGACATAAAATTAATTAGCAAAGAAAAAACTTTGTTTAAATGTTTTTAGATAATTTTTAAATAAAAATTCAATTTATAAATTCACATTTAAGATTAGTTTGAAATCCATTCGAAAATATCAAATTAAAACCCAAAATCTCTTAGCGAAAATTTTAGATTGAATGAAATTAAAACATAAAAATCCGATGCATTGAAATTAGTGGTGTGTTTCGAATCTATTTTAAAGTGTTTAATTTTAAAAAATAAGTCATTTAGAAGGATTTGGAGTATTGACAACCATTCAAAATAAGTTTTCAAATGTATTTTAATCAATTTTTATCAAAAGTGTTTAAATAAAAATGAGTTTTTTGAATAATACTTCTGGTTTAAATAAAAATGACTTTTTTTAGTAATACTTCTTTCTCAAATTAATCAAAACGGACCTAAATATCTAATGATTAGTAAAAAAAAAAAAAAAAAAAATGTGAGATAAAAATAAATGAAACATTATTTAAAAATAGATTTTCAAAAATAGAAAAATAAGGGAAACTATTTACACAAAATAGTAAATTTAATCATCTTATATAGATTGAAACGTAATGATCTAATATACAGAAGGAGGGTTTCAATGGTATTGAAACGGATACGGGAGAGAGAGAGAAATGGAAGAAAAACAAAGCCATTGAAAGCGAGAAAAGGAGAGAGATGGAGGAGAACCAATATGCCAATTTTTCAAGGGAGAAAATAGCCGCTAATTTAGCATTATGAATATTATAATAATAAATAGATGCTCATGGTTTAGTGTCCCAAAAGTCATGTCATCCTTAATGTTGTCCATGAGCTTGTAATTTTTCATGTTTGGTGTCCATGTAAGTCCACATCCTACTTGTCACTTTGCCTATAAATAGTAGCATTTGGTGGATCTAAAAATCACTCACACATTGGGCAAATTCCATGCAAATTGGAGAAAGTGAAGAAATTTGAGAATTTTCTCATTTCTCATTTTGTTATTTTATTTTATTTATTAATATATTATGTTTTATTTATTTTAATATTATATTTTATCACCATCCGTGTTCCCGTTGTGCTCCTCAAATTCACAACATGTTATTAGTACAAGCTCCTATCGTTTTCCCCGCTAAAGGTAGGTTTTAAAGGTGTTTCGATTTTTCCCTCTTCGTTATAATTAATAATTTAATATTATTTTTCATATTCAATATCTATTAAATTTCTAACATAAGTACAATATTTTTTTATAGTGCTGTCATGATAAATCTCACAAAATTAGAATTTGTCACCATTGATATTAACGACAATAATTATTTGTCATGGTTACTTGATGCTGAAATCCACCTAGATGCTATGAATAATGGGGAGACTATTAACGAAGGAAATACGACATCCAATCAGGATAAAATAAAAACTATGATTTTCCTTCGTCATCATATCAACGAGGGATTGAAAATGGAGTATTTTACAATAAATGATTCTCGTATCTTTTGAAAAATTTTGAAACAGAGGTATGATCATTAAAAAACAGTTATCCTTCCTAAAGCTCGTTATGAGTTGGATGCACTTGAGGCTACAAGATTTCAAATCAGTAAATGATTACAGCTCCGCATTATTTAAAATCAGTTCGAAATTGTTATTATGCGGAGAGAAAATTACTGATTCTGATATGTTAGAGAAGACATTTTCTACATTTCATGTCTCGAATATGCTCCTACAGCAGTAATATCAAGAGAAAGGTTTTAAGCGTTCTGAATTAATTTCATGTCTTCTCGTGGCCAAACAAAATAATGAGTTATTGATGAAAAATCATGAATCTCGACCAACCGGAACAATACTATTCCCTGAAGTGAATGTTGTGAATATTAATAATCATAGTCGAGGTCGTGGTTGTGGTCGAGGTCATGACTGTGGTAGAAGAAAAAATAATTATTATTTTCGTGGTGTCGCTCTAATTATTCAAATTTCAAAAGAATCATGCAAAATGATGATCACAAAGGAAAAGCTCCACAAGATAAAAGTTCAAAGAGTGTTGAAAATAAATGCTTCCGATGCGGAATGACTGAGCATTGATCATGTACCTGTCGTACGTCAAAAGACTTAGTTGACCTTTATCAAAGCCTCCCTGGAGGAAAAAGAGAAAAATGTGGAAGCAATTTTACATACCAGGATAATGACATATTTGACCCATCCCACATGAAAAATTTGGATGTTGTGGACTTCTTCGAATCCCTTAAAGAGAAGATTGGCACAGTTGGTGGAACATTAGATGTTTCTTTTGACTTTGAGAATATATAGACTTAATGTTGTTGTTGTATTTTCTTTAAATCTATCTTCATGTTTTTTAGTAACTTTTGTATATTTTAAGTGTTATTTTTCTTATTGTAATTATTTTCTTTTAATGAAGAAACATAGATCATTTTCATTTGTTGGGTATTTAGAAAATGAGCAAAGAAGATCTATATTTGTTAGACAGTACAACTACACATACAATACCTATAAGTAAAAAATATTTTTCCAAACTGACAATACTGAAAGCAAAAGTAAATATGATATCGGTTCTGCAAACCTAATCAAAGGTTTTTTAAAAACAAATATTATTTTGCCTAGAGTAACAAAATTTATAATTGACAATGCATTGTTCTCAAGTCAATCAAAGAGAAATCTTCTAAATTTTAAAGATATACATTGCAATGGTTATCATATTGAGATTGATAGTAAGAATAATATGGAATATCTATATATCATATCCACTATCTCAAATGAAAAACATAAATTCGAAGAGTTGTCTGCTTTATCTTCTGGATTATATTATACTCATATACGAGTAATTGAAACATATGCAACAATGAACTTGAAGTTCATGAATCCAGACATATTTAAAATTTGGCATGACTGATTGGGTCATCCAAGATCTATAATGATGAGAAGAATTATTGAGAATTCAAATAGACATCCATTGAAGAGCCAGAAGATTCCTCAATCTAATGAATTTTCATGTGATGCTTGCTCTCAAGGAAAATTGATAATTATACCATCACCAGCTAAAGTGGGGATTGTATAACCTGCATTTAAGAACGAATTCATGGTGATATATGTGAGCCTTTTAACCCACCAACTGAACCATTTAGATATTTTATGGTATTAATAGATGCATCCAGTAGATGGTCACATGTGTGCTTATTATCAAGTCGAAATCTTACATTTTCAAGATTACTTGCTCAAATAATGAAGTTAAGAGCACAATTTTCTGGTTATACAATTAAGACCATTTGTCTTGATAATGCTGGTGAATTTACATCCCAAGCTTTTGGTAATTATTGTATGTCAATTGGTATAGGTGTTGAACATCCTATAGCTAATATTCATACACAAAATGGTTTAGTAGAATCATTTATAAAACGTTTGCAATTAATTGCAAGAACATTACTTATGAGAGCTAAGCTTCCTTCATTTGTATAGGGATATGCTATTTTGCATGTTGAGTCACTTGTACGCATTAGGCCAGTAGCTTATCATAAGTACTCGCCATTACAATTAGTTTATGGTCATAAGCCAAATATTATTCATCTGAGAATTTTTGGATGTGCAATATATGTTCCAATTGCTCCACCACAACGCACTAAGATGGATCCTTAAAGGAGGTTAGGAATATATGTTGGATATGATTCCCCATCAATTATAAATATCTTGAACCCCTGACGGGTGATGCATTTATTGCACGATTTGTTGATTGTCATTTTAATGAGACAAATTTTCCAACATTAAGGGAAGGAATTAAGAAATTGGAAAAAGAAATTACATGGAATGCATCATTATTGTCTCATTTAGATCATCATACAGATCATTGTAAATTTGAAGTTTAGAAAATAATTCATTTGCAAAATATAGAAAATCAATTACCAGATGCATTTATAGATACAAAGAAAGTAACTAAGCTAAGTCACATATACCAGCTGCAAATGTTCCATCAAAAATTGATATCTCAACACAATAAGTTGTCACTAATGAGTCTAGAACATTCCAGAAGTATGATAGACCAGTGGATTCCAAAGATAAAAATCCTCGAAAATGAAAAATAATTAATAGTGAAAAAGACTTGGTTGATGATGTAAAGACCCATGAAGAAATTCTCGATAAGACTAGTGAGGAAGGTGAAATACCTAAAGATAATAATGAAATTTCAATATACTATATTTTGTCCGGAAAAAGATGGAATTGTACTAATGTAATTATTGATAACATTTTTGCGTAAAATATTACTCTTGATATTATATTTGAAAATGAGGATCCTAAACCAAAATATGTTAAATGTCGATATAGAAAAGATTGGCTTCAGTGGAAAGAAGCAATTGAGGTAGAATTAGACTTACTTTCAAAACTTTAGGTTTTTGGACCAATAGTCCGAACACCAAAAGAGGTTAAACCTGTGGGATATAAATGGGTATTTGTAAGGAAAAGGAACAAAAACAATGAGGTCATAAGATATAAAGCAAGACTAGTAGCACAAGGTTTTTCACAAAGACCTGGTATTGATTATGAGGAGACATATTCTCTAGTGGTGGATGCAACTACACTAAGATATTTAATTGTCTTGATTGTGTATAAAAGTTTGGATATACATCTTATGGATGTAGTCATAACATATTTATATGGATCTTTTGATAATGATATTTATATGAGAATCCCAGAAGAATTTAAGGTACTTGAAACATATACATCAAATTCTTAGGAATGGTATTCAATAAAGTTACAAAGGTCACTATATAGATTGAAACAATGAGAACGGTGTTGAGGTTGATACCCTAAATCTCATAAGGTCCTATAGTTTGTAAACACCTGTATGAACAAACATTTGTGATGTAATAATATGAGATATTTTCTTCACCGCTGTCTATGAAATATGAGATATTTTAGTTTCATTAACCACAAACCAATAAACTAAGATTCCTGGTTATCGTTGTAACTTAATCATATATGTGGTGACATACAAGTGGATCATGCCTTAAGTGATAACCTAAATGGTCTGTAATATATGGATAAATGGGGGAAACCTTATCTTGGTGACATTACGGATATGGCCCGTTTTGTTAATGTTACAATTATTGTAAAGTGCTACAGATAGTCTGATCCTGATCATTCATGTGGAGACATGTGAGCGAGAATATCCTATATAAACGAGTTTGTATAAGACCGGACCATGAAATATTTAGTCTTGTTATATAATGACAGTGACTTTAATTTCACTAGGATGACCATAGGTAACATGACCATAATCCTGAGTGAGTTGGAAACTCATGCCTATAAGGGTGGTCCTTTGATTTGCATGGGTACGAGTGGTCAGATTACCAACTCAAACCTACCACTTTGGGGATTCGTCTGATTGGGGAGCTGAGAGTTCAGCTACACAAGATGGAATTCACTCCTTCTTCAAAGTAGGGACAAGTAGATAGATTGCTCCCTTAAAGGCTGATTTTGGGGCTTGAACAATGTGATGCCACACATTTTCTCATGGCTCGAGAAGTGTTCACTTATAGTAGGACTATGATGTATTGTTCATTAGAGGAATCAGTGGTACTTAAGAAGTTAGATAAACGGTAAATTGGCCATCTATACTTACGAGTGATTTGTGAAGTGTTATCGTACTGTTGATTGGTTATATTCGATGGACATAGAAATATATCTGTAGTGAGAATAGTGCAGCTGTCGGTCTTTAGTGGAGTGCCCGACAGTTAACGGATGGTGGATATCGTGATTAAAGAGTTTAGTAAGTTATTCATGTACCGTTGGAGCTTCAAGCTACAGGTCCCCTTGGTAGCTCAATAGATTCAAGTCGAGAATCAGTTTTTGGGTTAGTTTGAAATGTTCAAATTAACAAGAGGGAATTTGATTATATATAATATAATTAAATTGGTTAAATTACATGTGATTTCAATTATATGTGATATAATTGATTTGATATATTAGATACATTGATTGGAGGAATTGATATAAATACGAATATATTAAATAAAGGAGAAAAGAACTATGGTTTAAATATTACATATGATGTGATATTAAAACTATAAATTATAAATATAATATGATAAGTTAGTTATTATATTTATTTATAATAAAAACAGTTGTGAGATAATTGTGATTGGTTTCTCCTTTAACCGTGCGTGAAGTGGGAGGTTATTTTCAATTTTAATAACTGAAGAATAAAAATGAAAAATGTTTTCATTTTTTTAAAGAGATCGCTTCATTATTGATTTACTAATCGATTGCTCACGAGAGACTATACGATAGCCCTCACAAGAGACTAAACGATCGAGTGAGAGATTACTAGACGATTGCTCACGAGAGCGAGAGATACTAAACGAGCGAGTACCCACTATCTATGTGATAGACTAAACGATTCTCTCACACTCACTCGATCGTGTAACTTGATCGTATACTTCCTCCTTCCCTCTACCAAATTCATACAGAGCCCATACCTCTTAGATTCTCACTCCGAGAATACCAAGGTTGTCGAGTGGTAGTGTTGAGGGGTTGTTGCCCGAGGATCACACAGTTCGTGATTGTGACAAGAGTGAGATATTGCTAGACGATTTCTCATGAGAGCGAGATATTGCTGGACGATTGCTCACGAGAGTGAGAGATTCCTAAAAGAAGAGTTCTTTAAAAGGTATGTCTCTCAATTTCTTTTGTTCTAGTAAGAAAGCATGTTGTAATTTCTCTATAATATATAACTATTCTTGTATGTTTGTGAATACAATTATTTAATGGACTTGGAAAGATCTTGCTTCCGCTCATTGGGTCTCTTGAATAAGAGATCCTTTAGACAGATGTGGTATAATCGCCTGAGTGGATATTTATTGAAAGAAGGATATCAAAATAATCCAATATGTCCATGTGTTTTTATAAAGAAATCACAATCAGGATTCGCTATTATAACTGTATATGTTGATGACTTGAATATAATTGGAACTCCTGAAGAGCTTTTAAAGGTAATAGAATATCTTAAGAAAGAATTTGAGATGAAAGATTACGGAAAAACGAAATTTTTCCTTAATTTGCAAATTGAGCATTTAGCAAATGGAATATTTATTCATCAGTCAACTTATACAAGAAAAAATTGTAAAAGATTTTATATGGACAAAGTACATCCATTAAATATTCCAATGAAAGTCCATTCATTGGATATAAAGAAAGATATATTTCGACCTCGAGAAGATAATGAAGAACTTATTGATTCTGAAGTACCATATCTTAGTGCAATTGGTGCACTTATGTATCTTGTTAATAATACAAGACCAAATATTACATTTTCAGTAAATTTATTAGCTAGATATAGTTTTTCTCCTACAAAAAGACATTGGAATAGAATTAAGCGTAGACTCCATTATCTTTGAGGAACAATCGATATGGGTTCGTTTTATTCAAATAAATCAAATTTTGATCTAGTTAGTTATGCAGATTCTGGATATTTATCTGATCCACACAAAGCTAGATCTCAAACAGGTTATCTGTTCACATGTGAAAGAACTGCTATGTCATGGTGATCAGTGAAACAGACTATAACAGCCACTTCCTCAAATAATGCTGAAATTCTTGCAACTCACGAGGCTAGTAGAGAATGTGTATGGCTAAGGCTAATGATTTAGCACATTCGTGAAACGTATGGCTTGTCTTTTAAAAAAAGAATCTTCCAATAATATTATATGAAGATGACACAACTTGAATAGCTCAAATCAAAGGAGATAGAACAAAGCATATTTCACCGAAACTTTTCTACACTCATGATCTTGAAGAAAATGACGATATCACTATACAAAAAAATTGCTCGAAGGATAATCTGGCAGACTTATTTATAAAGGCATTACCAACCACAACTTTTGAAAAATTGGTGTACAATATTGGAATGTGGCGACTAAGAGATCTGAAGTGATGTTTTCATGAGGGGGAGTAAATATATTGTATTCTTTTAGAAGTATATATTATATGAAATATGTACTCTTTTTCCTTCATTAGGGTTTTTTCTAGTAAGGTTTTAATGGGGCATATTACATATATATATATATATATATGGGCATATAATGGGGAGTATTATAAATATTATAATAATAAATAGATGCCCATTGCTTAGTGTCCGAAAAACCATGTGTCATCCTTCATGTTATCCATGTGCCTTGTAGTTATTCATGCTTAGTGTCCATGTAAGTCCACATCTTATTTGCCACTTTGCCTATAAATAGTTGGGCAAATTCCATACAAATTGGAAAAAAAATGGAGAAATTTGAGAATTTTCTATATGTTTTATTTATTTTAATGTTATATTTTATTACCATTCGTGTTCCCGTTGTGATCCTCAAATTCACAATTTTAACATCACTAATTTTATTATATATATATTTTTTGTCGCTAGCGCTAGAGTTTGTTGGACCGATGCCCATTATGGGTAAGATTTTGGGTAGTTTGGGTTAATTTTATTTGGTTTTTGAACACCCATCAAATTTTGGTATTGAGATTGATTTTACCCATGAAGTTGGAAGTTAGATTTGAGTTTTGTTGCTTTTAGATAGTTGTGATAAATATTGGTATCAATGTCTAGCATAGATAGACGCTGATAAAAGTTTATCAACATCTATTAGTGATAGAAATTGATACAAGTCTATCACTGATAGATGCTAATAGGAGAGTATCTGCTATCTGTGATAGAAGCTGATAGAAGTCTATTAGTGTCTAACAATATTTTTTTTTGTTATTTGTGTAAATAGTTTAACATTTCTTCTATCGGTGAAAAATTCTCTTGAAAATATCCATAAGAAAATATAGAAACCTGATAAAAAAATGAAAACAAAAAACGAAGAGATAATAATAATAATAATAATAAGGGAAAATTGCAAACACCACACTAAAATATAGTGGTAATTACAACTATACGCTTAAACTTTTAATGATAAAAATTTGACCGCTAAATTTCTATAAATGTTAAAATCAGACCTTCAAACTTATAATAATTATAGAAATTAGACCCATAAGTGATAAAATTTGAACTTTCAAACTTATACAAATGTTACAATTTATGC
Source organism: Benincasa hispida (assembly GCF_027475165.1). Classification (NCBI taxonomy): domain Eukaryota; kingdom Viridiplantae; phylum Streptophyta; class Magnoliopsida; order Cucurbitales; family Cucurbitaceae; genus Benincasa; species Benincasa hispida. Next base: position 40,721,551 of record NC_143486.1, on the reverse strand, counting down.
ACTTATGTAAGTTTGAAGGTTCAATTTGACTCAATTTTAGTATTTATATAAGTTTAAGGCCTTAATTTTTAAAATTAAAATTTGAGGAGTATAATTATAACTACGATCATACTTTAGAATATAGTTTTTGCAATTTACTCTAATAATAATAATAAAATAAGGTAGAACCAACTACTTTTTTTTTATAAATATTATAATATAAAATAAAGTGGGCCCAATTTTATTAAAATCCAAAAAAATAAAAATATAAAAAGAGGTAGGGTGGTACATTCATTTAAATAAATAATATAAAACTTGATGGGGCTAACCTTCGCCAAACTGAAACGATACTTCTTCCTCGATTTCAAACTGTCCCTCTCCACTTTCTCTTTCTTTTTTATTTTGCAATGTCACAAACTATAGGCTAGTTTTCTTCTCCAAACCACTCATGGTTTTTAAGACCATAAAATGGTTTCTCAAAATTTATTGGGCGAAAATTTTAACTTTCAAAATAAAAGAAAATAACTTTTTGGTCGAAGAGTTCCACATTAAAAAATTTGATATTGAAGTCTCCCCTATCTACTCTAATCTTGAGCTTCAGTTTGGACCCCAAAAAATACTTGAGGATGAAGAGATAGACCATTGTGGGTTCGATGTACATCCTACACGTGTCGCCTTTAATAACATCCGTTCGTGCACGTTTTGAGGCTCACCGCCTTTTTTGCTTCCTACCATTCCACGCAAAAGGCCATAAAAGGCGTGACATTCAACAGTTCGAAAACACAATTCATTCTTCACTTCATTTCATTTTCCTTTCCTTTTCCTTTTTATTTTTCCGAATAGTGGGTTTAGAAAGGGGGTGTGTTTCGATCGGTAACGGTATATTTCCGATCGGTTTCTTTTGGCTGTTTTATCCTTGGCACGATTTGGTAA